>NC_133663.1:160729156-160869476 GCF_037893015.1 Macrotis lagotis
CAAGGCAAATGGAGTTAAGTGGCTTGCCCAAGGCCACACAGCTAGGTAATTATTAAATGTCTGAGGCTGGATTTGAACCCAGGTACTCCTGATTGCATGGCTGGTGTTCTATCCACTGTGCCACCTAGCTGCCCCCAGCACTATGTTAAATAATAGAAGTGCCAATGAACATCTTTGCTTTACTTTTGACTTTATTGCACAGACCATTTTTTTCTTCATTACATATAATACTTGGATTTAAATTGATAAAAAATGGAAAGATGTGCATTAAATAATGAAGGTGAAATGTGCAGAACCAAGAGAGCATTGTATATAGTAACAGTGTTCTAAGAACAATTTTGAATTAATAAGTTATTTTGACAGTATAAATACCTAAATTAACCATCAAGGACATTTCAAAAAAGATGCTATGTGTATCCAGAGAATGAACCAATAAATAGCAGTATGTATAGAATAATTGTATAACTCTCTTTATCCATCTATCTGTCTATCTATCTATCTATCTATCTATCTATCTATCTATCTATCTAATCTATTTGTATCTAATGACAGCCATCTTTATAGTGGAGTGGAGGAGGGTAGGGAAAAAGGAGGAAAAAAAGAAATTTACATGATAATTTTGTTGTACATTTGAAGGGGAAAGCAAGTTGTGAATAGTAGGTTTGCAGTTTCTCATACAATCATCTTTTTTACTGTACTTTATTATGGAAATACTTGTTTTATTCCATAAATATGTATCAATGTAATAAATGGAAAGGAAAAAGACTGATGTTACTTGATATAACAAAGCAATGTCCATTTATTTCTGTGCATTCTAGAACTTTTATAAAAAACAAAAATTGGTGCTGAATTTTGAGAAAATCCCTTCTTAACTATGAAATTTTTATTATTTATATTATTCACATGATTAATTAAATTTATAGTCTTCCTTATGTTGAACAAACCCTGAATCACTCATATAATTCCAACTTGGTGGTAGTTCTTTTATTTCTTTTTAAGTCTAAATGGAAGACATAATTTTTCTTTCCAAAACTCATTGTTCCTATTTGTGTCCTTGATTCCAACCCTTCCTGTTTCCTCTAGAAACTTTTCCTGGTTAATTTCATTCTCTATTTATCTACTGGATCCTTCTATATAGATCATAAACATGCTTAGATCTTCCCTGTTTTTTGAAAGACTTCCATATGACCCTGTCATCCTTCAAGCTGTTGTCCTATATCTACCATTTCATTGTCAGATTGCTAGAAAAAGCTGTTAAATCTTCTTCATTCTACTTCTTCATTTCTTATTGAATCCCCTTTTTTCTGTTTTTGCATAAAAAGAAATTATTTTTGTTATAAACTCAACAAATATCAATACACAAGAACATTTCAATATACAAAGAATGGAAGATAAAAAACTGCTCTGCTCATCTGTTTTGCTTTCTGAATTCCTTCTATTCTCTCTAAAGTTTTTCTTTCATTAATATGCTTTTCTTTCTTTTTTGTTTTGTTTTTATTGTTTTTTATTAAAGATATTATTTGAGTTTAATAATTTTCTCCCCAATCTTACGTTCCCCCCCACGGAAAGCAATCTATCAGTCTTTACTTTGTTTCCTTGTTGTACATTGATCAAAATTGAGTGTGATGAGAGAGAAATCATATCCTTAAGGAAGAGACAAGAAGTCTAAGAGGTAACAAGATCAGACAATAAGATATCTGTTTTTTTCTAAATTAAAGGGAATAGACCTTGAACTTTGTTCAAACTCCACAGCTCCTTATCTGGATACAGATGGCACTCTCCTTTGCAGACAGCCCAAAATTGTTCCCGATTGTTGTTCTGATGGAATGAGCGAGTCCTTCAAGGTTGACCATCACCCCCATGTTGCTGTTAGGGTGTACAGTGTTTTTCTGGTTCTGCTCATCTCACTCAACATCAGTTCATGCAGATCCCTCCAGGTTTCCCTGAAATCCTGTCCCTCCTGGTTTCCAATAGAACAGTAGTGTTACATGACATACATGTACCACAGTTTGCTAAGCCATTCCCCAATTGAAGGGCATTTACTTAATTTCCAACTCTTTGCCACCACAAACAGGGCTGCTATAAATATTTTTGTACAAGTGATGTTTTTACCCTTTTTCATCATCTCTTCAGAGTATAGACCCAGTAGTGGTATTGCTGGGTCAAAGGGTATGAACATTTTTGTTGCCCTTTGGGCATAGCTCCAAATTGCTCTCCAGAAAGGTTGGATGAGTTCACAGCTCCACCAACAGTGTAATAGTGTCCCAGATTTCCCACAACCCTTCCAACAATGATCATTATCCTTCCTGGTCATATTGGCCAATCTGAGAGGTGTGAGGTGGTACCTCAGAGAAGCTTTAATTTGCATTTCTCTAATAATTAATGATTTAGAGCATTTTTTCATATGGCTATGGATTGCTTTGATCTCCTCATCTGTAAATTGCCTTTGCATATCCTTTGACCATTTGTCAATTGGAGTGCTTTTCTTTCTTTCCCTCCTTATCATTATGACTACCTTACAAACTTTTCTCTCACTTCTAATTTTTTTTTGTTAGAAATAAGTATAGTGTAATAACAAATCAATCCATTCCCTATTGTATTATCATGGTTCTAGGTTGTTGTTTTTTTTTTAATTGAATTGAATTATTTCTTTTCACATAATACTCAAAGAAACTCAAAATGTGTTCATTCCACATTGCTGTAGATGAGAACAGGACACTAAATAAATGTTCTATTTCATTTGTCATCCTTACATTCAAAGTACACAGAATAATATAGTTCACTAAGATTTTATACCAGATTACTTGAAAGCTTTTCTCAACTTGTTTATTGTAAGTTGGTGTTGTTTGCAAATATTTGTGTACCTGTCATATTGCCTATATATATTTTTGCATGAAAATGCCAATATTTTATTTTATCTTTGTATTCTCAGCTCCCAGCATAGTGGCAAGATGATTAATATCTCATCATCCTCCCCCAAAAGATTTTTTTAAAAATGTATCTTCTTTTTGAACCATTGTTGTCCCTAGGTTGCCATAGCTTTCTGCTTAGCAAGAACATTTAGTAATTTCTGCCTAAGGTTGTTTCTGAACCCCAACTGTTTCATACACTTAACTGTTGTGGCTATTTTAGGCCAGTCAAACTTTTCTTGGAAAAGGTCAAATTAGAATAAAAGTCTTCAATTTTTTTCCATCTCTCCTTCCCCACTTCCAACATTTGCAAGGCTAGGTTAGAGTTATTTCAAGTGCTTACTTTGTTCTCATTTTTCCTATAATTTGATGTTTACCTATACTTACTTTAACCTAGCTGATGAGCAAACTATGCAGAAAAAAAATGTGACAGAGAAATTTAGAATCTGGTCAATTTCAATAAGTTTTTGTTTGATGTTTACTATACCTGATTCTCCTATGGAGGAAAGTATTATGTAGGCAAGAGGTTTTTAAATAGTTATAAGAAAATAACCCCAAAGCAAAAAAAACCCCTTATTGTTATTATTTGTTTTATACTTATATATGCACACATATATTTATGTATACACACATTCAAGCATGCACAACTAATGTTAAATCTTTTGGTTTGGGTGCTACCTATAACACTAATTACTTTACATGTACATACATGCAATACTTTCATGTTATATACTCTCATATATGTATATGTGTATCTATCTATATGTGTGTATAATATTGCTTTTTGAAATTTGTGATACTTAACACCTAACTCTTAGGAACGTTCTTTGTTTTTGAATGATCATTGTTAGGATTGGTAAGGGTTACAAAAGCAAAAGAAGATATTATTATTATTTTTATTATTAGTTAATGTTTACATGGGAATTTATTTTCTTAAAGTTGCACAAATGGCAAGTTTTTGAAGTGGTATTTGGATCTATTTATACATCTCTGCACAGAGGGGGAAAAAACTCTTCACACAAAATATACACAAGGAGTTGAAATCTTTCCTTTAATACTTATAAACTTTGTGACATTGGGCATTTCAGATAGCCTTGTTCTTTCTTTCACCTACCTATGATTTATATAAATCTTAGGTATGTTAGCATTTGCATCAGAAGAGAATGTTACTATATTAGAAAATCAAGTGTTCCCTATGCCAATGAAATTGTCAATATTTCACATAGTCACTCACATATTTTGTTTGTAGGTGAGAAAAATGATGTGGATAGAGTCCTGGATTTGGAGTCAGGAAGATTTGTATTGAGATTATGCTTATGATGATTATTAGTTGTGGGATCCTGACAAAGTTATATAATCTCTTTCAGTCTCAGTTTTCTATTTGGGTTGTTAAGAGGACCAAAAGAGTTATAAGCTAAGCATTTTGCAATAATTAAAAAATTATAAAAATTTCAACTAATGATGATGATGATAGCTAATTGTAATAGTACTAGTAATAATGTGGGAGAATATGTGAAGAGCCACAAATAACTACTACTCATTACGTTACTATGTCAGATTTTAATTTATCTTACAAATCAGATTTTTATTGGAAACATTGATGCAAATATTTATGCAATTTGATTTCTTCTCTTATGTTAGCTGCACTGATTTTTTACATAAAATCTATAATTTTACATAATCAAGATTTTCTGCTTTATAATTTATGATCCTATCCATTTCTTACTTATTCAACAATTCTAATCCTTACCACAAATTCTTTTTTTTTCTCATCTTTAAATTTGGTTACTTTTTATAGCTAGGTTTCACATCCCTTTGGAGCTTATTGTGGTATATTTTATAATGTCATGGTTTAAACCTGTTTTCTGCCCAACTGCTTTCCAATTGTCCCAGAAGTTCTTGTTGAAAAAGGAAGCTTTTCCATATTTGTTTGTATTTGAGTTCCTACAACATGGGGCATCTGTGCTTGATTGCATCTTAAGTCATGGTTGTAGAGTATTTTTCACTGAACTAATTTTCTATTTTTTTAACCTATGAAATAGTCAAATTGATCTATGATCTATGTGAAATTCAAAACCCATACATGATCAAATCATTTTATTATTACTTATAAATCTAACTTGATACAAAATATTTCTAGCCTCTTTATTTTGTTTTTGTTATTTATTCGGTCACTCTGATTCTTTATGACTCCATTGACCATATTATACTATTCCAGTGTTATTTTTTTAGCATTTTAATATGATCCATTTTTTTGCATAAATATTGGAATGATTTTCCATTTCTTTCTCCAGTGGATCACCTTTTGTCAGAACTCTCCATATCTGTCTTGATTAACTCTGCACAGAATAACATATAGTTTGATGGAGTTATGTAAGCCTCTCTGTCATGCAGATTGCTTTCCATGGGGGTGTGGGGGGAGGGAAGTAAGATTGGGGGGAAAATTGTAAAACTCAAATAATATCTTTAATAAAAATTAATTTTAAAAAGCCTCTCTGTCATGAAAAGAAAGCAGTCCAGAATAGACTAAGTAGATATTGTAGTAGTTTGCCATTTTCTTCTCCAGCTCATTTTACAGATGAGGAAATAGAGACAAATAGAGTTAACAGAGTGGCCCAGGATCACACAGCTCCCTTCTTTTTTTTACATTTTATTCATTTAAGGTAATGGGGTTGAGTGACTTGCCTAAGGTCACACAGCTAGGCAAATATTAAGTGTCTGAGGCCAGATTTGAACTCAGGTACTTCTGACTCCAGGGGCATTGCTCTATCCACTGCACCATCTAGTTGCCCCCACTGTACCGCCTAGCTGCCTCGGGGAGGCTCCCTTCTTATATATTCATTGTTTGCTTTTGTACTTTTTAAACCTTTATTCCCCTCAAATGAATTTTGGTATCATATTTGACTAGTCTTATAAAAGAAGAGTTCAATTGAACTAAATCAGTTAACTCAGGGAATTTGGCATTACCTACCATGATTGGTTCTTTAATTGTCTTCTGTAATTTCTGTAAAAAAATGTTTTAAAGTTATATTTATATGTTATTTTATTTTGGTACTTTAATATTTTTATTTAGTTGTAACTTGAACTTTAATAAATTAAGATATTTAATAATAAATATTTTTAAAATTTCATGATTATTTTGAATGGACTATATTTTTTAATAACATACAGCATTATGATTTTAGTGAGTTTATTTTATATTGTATTACTTTACTAAAGCTATTGGTTTTGATTAATTTTTGCACTGAATGCTAGGACTCATCTAAGTAAGCCATTATAACTGTAAATGGAGAAACTTTATTTTTGTCCTTTTCCTGTACCTATGCCTTTGATTTCTTTTTCAAAGTCAGCATTAGCTTAAATAGCAATGTTGACAGTAGAAATCCTTTCTTTATTCTTGTTTTTATTGGGAAAACTTATACTATTAGGGACAATAATGCTAGTTCTTGGTTTTAGACAGATACTTTCAGAAAGGACCTTTTAATGCTATACACTTTAGTTTTTTTAAGCATCAGTATTTTATTTTTGATAGCTAAAGTACTTTCATCTAGCCTAATGTCAATTTTCTTCTACTGAATAAATATATTTACTTATCTTGTAATATTAGTGAAAACCATTAAAATTATAATAATCTATATAGTTGAATTGGATTTTTACCTAGTGTGGGGATAAACCATTTGTGTACTTTTGCCACATTTTAGAAATTGTACATTTTATGTATTACTGTTTGACAGGGGCTTTGAGTTTTCATTGTTAATGTTTATGATTTGACTTAGTACAAAATAAATTATCATTCAGTTTTCTGCTGTTGAAATGTGTTTTTGAAAAAGTAATATATTTACAAAGAATTGTATAAAAGATAACATGAAAGACATTTCAAAGCACAAAAAGAAGGAATTCAGTGATACAGCAAGAATGAGATAAAGTAGGAAAACCTGAGTGCTACATTGCTATCACTGAGATAATAAAATAACCAAAGGAAAGCCTCTCACACTCTTGGAATATTCTCTATGGAGGTTTTAAGAAAAGACATAGAGAAAAATTGCAAATGATAATTTTGCAATTTGCACTGGTGGATGGCATATACCACACCAAGAAGATTATAGACTCATCCAGGTAATATTAAAAAGTGGCACTCATTACATCCTCATTACATGTACATTACACTCATTACATGTGTATTGGAACTCAGAAAGCTGTCTACATTGCCTGTCTAGTCAAGACCCTGATCTTAACCTTGATCAATTGTATTACCTGGTGAGCTTTGCTGTAAGGATTATCCTGTTCCTTTCTGTAGTAATAGGAAAAAAATAGAGATGCTAGGTGGTACAGTGGAGAGAACAACAGATCTGGAGTCAGAAAGACTTTTCCTGTTTTCAAATCTGGCCTGACACATTTACTAACTGTGTGATCCTGGGTCACTCTCTTAACTCTATTTGTCTCCATTTCCTCATCTATAAAATGAACTGGAGAAGAAAATGGCAAACTATTACAGTATCTACTTAGAAAATCCCAAATGGGGTCAAGAAGAGTTGGACACAGCTGAAAATTTACTGATCAACAAAATTCTGTAGGAATGACATCAGAGACTGGATCTAATATATTCAAGGGAAAGAAGACACTAGCTGATCTTTATCTTTCTTGAGCAAGATGCTTCATTTAACAAGTGAGTCAATGTAGCTTTCTCTTTTCCTCTCCCTACTAAGAGAAGAGTCCAATAACATCTAAATGAGCTTCCTGATTTGGCTCCCAAAGTGTGTGTATATATATATATGTATATATATATATATATATATATATATATATATATATATACATATAATCTACAACATGAAATCATCCATTTGCATTCATTAGAGCTTACTGTGTTTTGTTTAGTACTTTTTGATATATTTATATTTCTTAGTGCAAAAATATATAAAACAATATATTATGTTTATGACTTATTAGGCATTTCAAATATATTCAGGTGTTATTTATTTATTTTGAATTGTTATAAAATATCTGCTTATTTTAAATTTGAATAAATATGTAATATCAGAAATTATAGTAAAATGCAGAGATTTTTCAGTGATACCACAGTTTAATGAGGACATATTTTTATTTGAGAAACTCCTGATAAGAATATATTAAATGAAATTATAAACTTTTAAAGTTCACTGTTAATCAAGATTGAGTCTGTAGAATTTTCATATTAAGGATCACATTAACTATAAATTTTAAATAGTTTCGTGAAAGATTTGTACCTCTGCTGAGGACCTGAAACAGCCAAAGTTAAGTAAAATAGCACTGATGACTTGAGACTAGATGCAATCACGAATTTTTTTTATAGCTTAACTGCAAAATAATTAGCTTTATTTGCATTTCATTAAATTACCATACAAAACATTAGAAATAAAACAACTCAGTGTTTGAAATTAAAATGTCAATTGTATTAGAGAAAAGAGAATACACTAAGTTAACATAGTTCTTGAATCTCTAGAGTTTTATATTAGAATGATAGTGTTATAGATAGCTGCTGAACTTGGAATCAAGAAGACCTGAGTTCAAATATGACCTCAGATACTCACTAGTGACATTACCCTGTTTACTTCAATTTCTTCATCAGTAAAATGAGTTGGAGAAAGAAATAACAAACCACTCCAGTATCTTTGACAAGAAAACCTCAAAAGAGGTCATGAAGGTGTTGGACACAACAAAAACAATTTTAGTTTATTAAAAATCTCATCAGTATTAATTCAAATTATAATTGATAAGAAATATGAAGGTGAAGAAAACTATGTTGGTTATAAAAGGGAGTCTTAAAGTTTTGACACTTCTTCTACTATGTAAAGTGGTTACCTATAATTTATCATGCAAAAATAGCTTTAAATTGAGGTTTCCACAGGTATTATTATAGTTATAGTTTTTTTGGAAAAAGTAATTAATGAAATTATATTGTTTCATAAATAGTAATGAGAAGACAGAATGCAATTTGAAAAGAAACACTGAGTAGGTTCAAGCATATTTCAATATGTGTGAGAAAATGATCATTTTTCATTCTGCATATGTGTTCATATCATTCATTCAGAATGTTTTTTCAACATCCAATTGGAACTTCTTGTGCTGGAAGGAGTAGCCAGCATTTAGCAAAGTGCCTGTCAGATAGTAGTCATTTAATAAATGTTTGTTGTTTGATATTGATTGACTTTTCAGCTCACTATACTCTGATTCCAAAAATCACACTTGAAATAAAGAGTTGGTCAAGAATCTTCAGAACTTCAATGAGGTGACTATCTTGTAAGTTGTATTTTGACCTTCTGTGTGTAACTCCATTTTACAAGTGAAAGTTTGAGGTTGTTGGTAGGCACCTGATGCATTTTGACCAGTCCCTCCATCTTCAGAAGGAACAAGAGGAACATGCAGAAATAAATAACTGGTGTGGAAAGGCAACTTCTGAACATCAGAACAAATTTACCAATCTCTGCTTGTCCTTGTCTAGTCTTTCTCTAGCTAAACTGCTAAGCATCAAATGTTACCACAGAGAGGGCAGCTACGATGTTGTTAGAATGTCAAATGTATGCTTGACACAAAGACTATTTTCTCGAGAACTCAAACAGGTCAAGTGTTCACAAAGGGGTCAGAAGAAGTGATAATGGGTCACCCTGAATGTCTCTCCAGAACTATAGTTGATTGTGCAGTATGGGAGACACTGAGACACTGGTACAGGATTCCCAGCATGGCATGTCCTCATGAATGAGGGTTCTGCACTCTAGGAGCAAGGCAGAATTGAAGCAGTTCAAGGGATATGTGAGATGCATAATTAGAGTAAACACTTCAGGTGTTCACATGGACTATTTGTGTTTGACCTGTGGTACAGCATTCTGAGTTCATATTGGTCTGATCAGTCATAGCTGGACACACTGTAATTTGTCTATAACATAGTGATGATGGTCATTTTGGTCTTCGATAATGAAGGACAAGACCCAACTAGCCTATTCATTGTTTGGTGTGTTCAAAGTTTCCTGGAGTATGTTTATACTAGATTGGTTGTATTGTCAAATTCATATTTCCTTGATCCTCCTGGGCTTAAAATAACACTGACCCTAACTGCCAAGAATCATGGTGAATCAGATTCTAGCTTCAGGCAGGACTGGTTTCCTGGGTGTATATATGGCTTCATTTCTCAGGACCAGAGCCAAGATTGAAATAAAAGGGTAGGGGTGGCTCAGTGGATAAAGCACCAGCCTGGGAGTCAGGAGTACTTGGGTTCAAATCTGGTCTCAGACACTTGATAATTTCTTAGCTGTGTGGCTTTGGGCAAGCCATTTAACCCCATTGCCTTGCAAAAAACCTTAAAAAAAAGAAATAAAAGGGTAGATGATGAAAAAGTTACTATGAGTCTCCTTGAATCCTTTTGTGTATGTTTGTATGATAACAATAAGCTTTGTTGATAGATTAATTGAGTATTGGACTTCATCTCTATTCCTTGAAATCTTGAATTTGGTGGGTTTTTTTTTTGAGGTAATCAAGGATTAAGTGACTTGCCCAGAGTCATACTTCTAGACAGTTAATTCTTAGCTGTTTTAATTGTTAATTCCTAGAATGCTGTTTTCATTAGTCAGTTCAATTAAATTTAAAAATGAAACCACTTTTATCTATCACTTTCAAAATTAGTATCAAATTGTTTCATTAGCAATCATGACTCAAATGTGAATACTGTAAATAGACTTAGTTTCCTTTGGCACATTAAAACATTTAAACCACTGGTCTAGTTATGTTTTCTGTCTCATTAAGTTTCTCTTGCTAGTGCCGTGCCATACATACTACTATTGAATAAATTTATGGTGAGTTATGCATTTGGAATTAAGGTAAAAGATGAGTGGTTATTTTGCCTCAAATTCTTCTTTTAATAATATTGAGAAGCAGCATGCAGCAGTTATTGGACTGAATTTTGAGTTATTGAGTTCAAGTCTGCCTCTGATGCATACTAGACATATACAGTAAGTAAATAACAACCTCTCAGGAACCTAAGTTAAAAACAAGTTTGCTTCAGTAGAGGGAGTTACTGTATTTAGTTTACTTTGTGATGAAAATATAGTTCTGGAATAAAAGAATAATAATCAATTGAACTTAATTTATAACTGTTTTTCCTAGTATTTTAAACAGTAAATCAATAGAATTTTAGGTTGTGAGGACAACATATTAAACATATAAAAATACCTAGTATTTAAATCATCAGCATGGCTTTGAATACACCAAATAATGAATAGACTAGACAAGGACAAACATAGAGACTGGTAAATTTACTGTGGTGTTCAGAAGTTAATTTTATGAACTGAATAGTTCTAGCTATTTGTTTTTACATGCCCCTCTTGTTCCTTAAGTAGTGATAGGCCAAACTGTATCAGGTGCTTTTATACAACATATCAAGTAAATTATTTATATAGTAATCAAAGGTTTGTAAAACATTTTATAATGTGGTTTTAAAATTTGATCCTCATAATTTGCTTGAGCCTCCTATGAGGTAACTTATTTGAGACAGGATTTGAACTCAGGTCTACCTAACTGGAAATCTAGCCCATTGTTCTCAACATCACCTAATCTACTCTCTGACAGTGGATGTGAATTGGGAAAATTGAATGAACATAACAATTTAGCAGTGAAGCAGGTATGTCATAGTGGATAGGGTTAGCTTTAGAGACAGGAAGATGAGTTCAAATTCTGATTTTTTCACATATTGACTTGCATGATTCTGGACAAGTCATTTAAGCAGTATGCTTCTAGCAACTCATCCTAGGATTGCATTAGTCTTTTTTTTTTTTTGGATGCGATATCACATTGTTGATTTATATTGCATTCAAAGTTCCCTCCCCTCTGCTACTACTGCAAGCACCCAAGATCTTTCCTATCATTTTTTAAGGTTTTTTCAAGGCAATGGGGTTAAGTGACTTGCCCAAGGTCATACAGCTAGGTAATTATTAAGTGTCTGTGACACTTGAACTCAGGTCCTCCTGACTCCAGAGCCAGTGCTCTATTTACTGTGCCACCTAGCTGACCTTTCCTATCATTTTTTATAATAATTTAGACCTCTTGTCTTGATCCAAATTTCCCTTGTGTTATAGTAATTTAGAAACATGTTTTTCCATTCTCTCCCTTCTCATTAGATTATAAACTCCTTGAGAGGAGAGCCTTGCATTTGTAGATATTTGATAACCACTTATTGAAATGAAGAGTGTTTAGAATAATATGACTTCTGAATAAAGTTTTTTTGAAATGCAATAAAGCTGGTAGGTTAGGCAATTTCTGTTGGTATAAATGTTTGGTGCAATTAATTGGAAAAATTCTAAGTCTATGACTCTAATTGTATCTCAGAAAGTTGGAGTATTTTTCCCAGGGAACTGCAGGATTGCTTAGCATTTTGAATAGACTATCAATAGCCTGCTGCCTCTGAAAACTCTTCCCAGTGACATCTGTATCTGTTGCCCATCATAGTGCTTGGCACATTGTAAGTACTTAATAAATGTTTGTTGGTTTACTTTATTATAATAGAATAGATTGGATAAGAATTAACTTAAAAGTATGAGAATTACAAATGTTATAATTAATTTATTAAATATTAAATATTGTAAACCATTCTTATACATAAATTATCAATAAAATTTATATATAAAATTATAGGGTTGAAAGAGATCTCAATAAATCCCTTATTCTAGACTCATGACTCTAGCCAGAATGATGTCCAGACTCTTTCATACAGATGATTCTTTGTCCTACTCTTAAAAGTTTTCTTAGTCATAATTAGTCAGTATTGAATTTATTCATTTTTAACTCTTCCTATTTTATTTTCTTAAATTATTTTTGAGAAGTATGCCCAGCTTCTCTCAAGTGCAAAAGAATTGGGAACATAGGACAGCTTTATAGAGCAATATTCTCTGTTCATAGTGCAAATACATACTTTTTTTTTTTTGATCTAGCTCTTAGTTCAGTGGCAAGAAACACCATTCATTCCATCTTCTTAATTTGGAGGAAAGTTTATAAAATATTAGTCACATGAATTTTATTCCTTTTCTCTTTATTTACTGTTGGAAAACAGAGTTTAGAATTTACTAAAGGGGGCTCATATTTATGATTTGTTTATTAGCTTTGCTATATTTGGTTGTATTTCTACAGCTTTACCTAGGTAAAGGTACAATGCAAAATATAAAAATAGATAAAGTACCAGAGAAATCGAAAGCTACTATGGTCATATTGGATTTTATTCAAATGTGATAAGACATGAAAAAGAAGGACGGCTAGGTGGCGTAGTGGATAAAGCACCGGCCCTGGAGTCAGGAGTACCTGGGTTCAAATCCAGTCTCAGACACTTAATAATTACCTAGCCCTGTGGCCTTGGGCAAGACACTTAACCCTGTTTGCCTTGCAAAAACCTAAAAAAAAAAAGACATGAAAAAGAAACTGGAGCTGTTGGGAGGGACTTGAGAAGAAACCTTATGACTTGTAACCTATAGTTTTGATGTTTCAATAGAAATATTTTGTGTACGATAGTTGTTATAGTGTATATAACTGTGATTAAAAAAAAACTATAAGAAGTATGAGTTATAGAAAGCATGAAGTCAGTGTGGAGTGGGATGGAATTTAGAATGAATTAAAATCATATATTCTTGTGGTTTTTGAATTCCTTTAAAAACAGGATTATCAACAAGAACTTCCCTTGTCAGTCTAGACATTTTGATGCTGTGATTAATAATTAGTACTGTGAAACACTTTGTTTACATATTTATTTCATTCTGAAATCTATTTTTAATTGTTTGTCCTGAAGTAAAAAAAGGAATCCTGCAGATTATTTAAAGGTTAATTTTGTTCTGTCTGTTGTGGAAAGGTTTTTTTTCCCCTTTTCATTCTGATGCCAAAAGAGGGTTCAAGTTGCTGCTGTTCTCTTGGTATGGAATATTCTTCTACAGGTTTCATAATGCAAAGGAAATAGGTAAAATGAAAAAGTTATGGTGCTATACAGGTTTTATTTTAAGTTTTTTCATAGTAACCTAATGGAGAGAGCACTACATTGTTTGTAAAGATACTTATAATTCTTCTGCCATGGAGGTCACTGACTTGCAGTGTGACTTTTTTGTTGTTGTTTAGTTGTTTTTCATCTGTGTCTTTCTCTTCACAATCCCATTTGAACTTTTCTTGACATAGGTGCTGGAGTGGTTTGTGATTTATTTCTCCAGCTCATTTTACAGATGAGGCAAGCAGGAGTTACAAGACTTGCCCATGGTCACACTACTAAGTGTCTGAGGCAAGATTTGAACTTAGGAAGTTGAGTCTTCCTGACTCTAGGCCTGCAACTTCATTCACTGTGCCATCTTTATTCTGTTTCTATTTTTTAACCATGCTTCTTCTTAATTTATTTTTTTTATTTTTGAGGGAGGGGGTAGAAAGAGAGAGACTGAAAGACAGACAGTCAGAAAGAGAGACAGAGACAGAAACAGAGATGAGAGAGAGCGAGCGAGCGAGAGAGAGAGAGAGAGAGAGAGAGACAGAGAGACAGAGAGAGAGAGACAGAAAGACATAAAATCAGAGAGATAGTAACAGAGAGAGAGAGAGAGACAGAGAGACAGAGAGACAAAGACATAAAATCAGAGAGATAGTAACAGAGAGAGAGAGAGAGAGAGAGAGAGAGAGAGAGAGAGAGAGGAGACAGACAGACATAAAGTCAGAGAGATAGTAACAGAGACAGAGAGAGAGAGACAGAGAGACCAAGAGAGAGAAGAGACACAGACACACACACACACAGACACACACAGACACACACACACACACACACACACACACACACACACACACACACACACACACACACACACAGAATGAGAATTTAACCTGAAACCAGAAATCTCTATTACATATCTCTTGTTTGTTAGGGAAATCTATAATAAAATGCTGACAATTCTGATTGTATGTCCTTCTAAACTTCTTTCTAGTCTCTCTTGTGCATTAAGAAATGTATTAATGGTCCTGGTTTTTGGCATCACTTTGCTGATCCCAACCTTTCCTATCATCTCCCCTCTTATTAAAAATGTGATAAAGTTGGGGGGGGAGCCTTGTAATTATTTATCATAATTAAATAACCCAATTCACACAGTGATTGACTCTGAAAATATATGTTCCTTTAAGTAGTTTGAATCCTTGATCTCTCTGACAGAAGGTGGGTAACATGTTTTGTCATAGGCCTTCTGCAGACTTGATTAATCATTGCAAAAATTCTCAAATCTTTCAAATGCCATAAGCCTTATGTAAATACTTTTGATTCCGCTTACTTCTACCAGTTCATACTACAAAAAGTTCATACTACAAAAGAATCTCTGATAATGCCCTCTAATAATACTTCCAATTTACCATGTATATATCTTGTATGTACATAGGGTTTTTGTTCTATTTTGTTTTGAGTCCATAATTAGAATATGAGTTTCTTGAATGTGAACTTTTTCTCTTTCTTTGTATACTGGGCAGGTAGTAAACATTTAATAAATGCGTGTTGACTGGCTGAAGATATTAATATTCTGAAGAAATACTTGTTTTCATCTTCTTTATTAGAATTTTAGCACTAAATCATCATCATATAATTCCATCTGATTGCCTAAATTACTTTCTTTCTAGCTTTTATTGACCATTGTCAATGTTTGTATTTCAGAGTTCTTATTAATTTCTAGTCTTTTCAAAAGAAATGTATGTTAAAGTCTCCAGTATATTAAAATCCATTTCCTCTCTTTAACTAACAGACTTAGCTTTTCAGGGTAAGTTATTCTTGGTTGTAAACCTTGATCTTTGACTTTTTGGAATATCTGATTCCAAAATTTCTTATTAAAAGTTTCTAGGTCCTGTGTTTTCCTTACTTTGTTTCCCTGATATTTGAATTGCTTACTTCTGCTTGCATAAAGTATTTTTTCTTTTGTGTGGGAGCTTTGGATTTTGGCTATGATATTCCTGGGACTTTTCCTTTTGGGTTTTTATTCAACAGTACATCAGTGGATTCTTTATATCATTATTTCTCCCTCCTAATGGAGCTGGGTAGCATTAATTTATGATTTTTAGAAAATAGTATCAAGATTTTGCTTTGTTATAGTATTTAGATTTTTAATGATTTTTATATGGTCTCTCTTTTTTATTTTAATTTTTAATGACTTTTAAATGGTTTCTCCTTGGTCTTTTCCCCTTAGATTATTTGATTTTAATATTAAATATTTTACATTTTCTTTTATTTTTTAATCTTTTTCTTTTCTTCTTATATTTATTGTTATCTCAAGAAGTCATTTGTCTTCTGTTTGGTCTAGTTTAGGAATCTATTAATTGTGCAAAGTTTACCACTTTCACTTATAAGCTATTCTTTCCTCTGTCTTTTTTATTTAAAAAGAATTTTTTTCCTTTGTTTAGCCTAGGTTTTTGTATATTAATTGTGAAAAATAAATTTTCTTTCCTTGTTAGGAGGAATTCCTAGATTTTCCATTATTTTTATGCTTGTAGATATTTGTTTGATTTGATCATTTCTCTGGCTTAATTCCTGGAGTAGGACTTTGTGCCAAGTCCCAGTTCTTTGCCTCATGCTTTAGAAAGCTTTGCTTTCTTTCCCTAAGTCTCCTGAGTTCTAGTACTTACTTTTAAGGTTCTGAGTGTTAGATCTTCAGGACCTTCTATGACATCTTTATATATAATTGGAAGGAAGTTAATGTCCTGGTCATCGCTACTTTGGTTGCTGATGTTTCCTGGGATGCTCCCCACCCCAGGGTTTTCTTTGGATAGATGAGCTTTGGATTGTCTGTGGATGTAGAATATGAAAAGTTATACATGTCTCCGACTGTACTTCAGGATAATCTGCAAGGCTGCCAGCTTGTTCATCTGTGATGATGCTGGTTTTGCTTTCCTTTTCCCTTTAGGCATCTTACTTTCTTTTTTGCATAGTTCTAGAGTAGAAGAAAGCACTTTAAATAATTTTCATTGGTTTTCTGGCTCCTTCTTCAACATATAAAGATTTTAGTACTTTTCTGGAGTATTCATGTGGCATCTAAGAGATCTGCTTCAATTCAGGAAACAATCAAGGCTGAAAGTTGAGGACTATCCTGTATTCCCTTGCTCAAGGGAATTTTGAGGACAAATGAATTAATAGATTCAACAATATTTCTGGATGTTCTATGAAGTTTCTATGTAATTTTTGTTTTTTACCCAACACATGCCTTTGGCATATATTATTTCTTCTTCTTCCTCTTTGAAATGCCTCTAATGACAAAGAGCTCTTGGTGACCAAATATGAAAGTTAAAGAGTGGTATAAAAGCATCTCAGAACTCATATTGTTGGATCATCTCTTTATACAGATGAGAAAGCAGGTCTAGAAAAGTTAAGTGCTATATGTAATAAAAATGAAAGCTGCTATTTACATAAAGTATCTTCAGGATTGCAAAGAACTTCATGTTTGTGAATTAGGTTGCTTAGTTTTCGTTAATCCTGTTTTATTCATTGGGAAACAAATTTAGAGAGATTAAATTTTAGTGCTATTAGAGTTCCAATGTAGGATTTGAATTCAGATCTTTTGGAATGAACTTTAATACTATTTCCAGTATAATACACTTCCTCATGTCCCTCAGATAATATGTAGCAGAGCCAAGGTCTCTCTCAACTCACAATTTTTGACCTAAAATTCAATATAAGGTTAACTGAGGGGTTTCTTGAATTCTTCAAATAGAAATTTTCCTTAACTATTTAAACATACCTTAAAGCATTGTTTAGAACTAGGGAATGACTAGTCTCACAGAAAGTATATATGATCCTTCTTTTCCTATTAGAACGGGGAATTATGTTTTGTGGAACATTGCTTATAGCGTCAGAATCTGCCTTTTTTTCTTCCTCTTTTTTTTTTTGTTCCAGGGGATAGCTCTCTGGGTAATGGAAGAGAGGGCATGTCTCTAGAAAGGAAGATTTTATAACAGCAAAAGATAACATTTTTTAAAAGTTGGGGAATGATTTTCAAGTATGATGTCAATGTGAAGAAAGTTATTCTTAAAAAGACTAATAATTGTTGTATTAAATGGTTTAACTGTCTTTTACCTAGCTTGACTGTAGTTGAAAATATTCTGTCCAGATTAAAAATTGAGACTGCTGAATCATTTCCTCACCAAGGTTTACTAATTAGAACTATCTGTGGCAAGACTTATTTGGTACCTGACTTCCATTATAGAGGACTTGCTACAGAGGGAGAACAAGCAGAGAAGATTGCTTCAGGCAGTTCCAGAGGGGAGCTATTCCAGAAAAACTAGAGTGGATATTGTGCTACTTTGGGAACCAAGCCATTGGGGCTCGATGTAACACAGGAGTAGTGTAAACCTAATAGTTAAGAAAAAGGATAGAAACAGATTATGCTGAGTCCCAAAGGACAGTTATCACAGTTAGCAATGAAGTATGCTTTTGTACTTATAAGGTTCTGCACTACCCACTTTTTGTGCTATTTGCTACTATTTGGGCAATTTACTGGGCAATTTAATTAACTGTTTTGGGTTGTTATTTTAGAAGCAAATACAGCTTTATCAAAATGTGTACTTAAATAAACAAATACTTTTTCTATAAATATACACTTATTTCAGTCCTAAAATTGGTCAAGTCTAGATTGCTATATTGATTTCAACAGTAGCATAAACAATTACCTATTGAAAGGCAAAAAATAGACATACAGACCTAACCTGGAGAACAAAATGTAAAGCCTATAGGAGGACATTAGAATCTCAAACAAGGATAGAAATATATTCACAACTCTAGAAAATATGAGAATTTACAAAGTTGTCTTTGGGGGGGCTATTGTGAGATAGTGAAGAAAAATATACAGTTCTTTTTGTTTCCTCTTTTTTCTTATGTTTCAATATTATATGTTTATGCATACCAAGTATATGATACAATGCTCCTTCCTTCTTTCCTCCTTTTCTCCCTTCCTTCTTTCCCTCTTCCTCCTTCCTTTCCTCCCTTTCTCCTTTTCTCTCTCTCTCTCCCTCTCAATGATCTTTAATTATTTCCAGAAACAAAAATTGTTCATTTTAATAGTAATGATCCCACAAGGAATGCTGAAATTCAGTTGTGAGTCATGGAATTCTATAATGCCTAAAGATTTAAATATGCATAACACTGAAAGGACAATCTAAACATAATTTTTGCAGTTTGAAACACATCATAAAGAAGAAAGTACATAGGTAAATAGTAAAAGACATCATCCCAGAACCATATGATCAAAACTGAAGAAATGTTTATTATATTATCAAAGTGAGATGATAACTGATGGAAAATTCATCTCCTATAATGGCATGATGTCAACAAAAGGTCAGAAAGGTCCCCAACACATTCTTTTTTCCAAGGCAAATGGGGTTAAGTGGCTTGCCCAAGGCCACACAGCTAGGTAATTATTAAGTGTCTGAGACCGGATTTGAACCCAGTACTTCTGACTTTCCAGGGCCAGTGCTCTATCCACTGTGCCACCTAGCTGCCCCCTCCCCACACATTCTTAATACATTAATGAAGGTCAATGACATATGAGTCATAAATTTTCCATCTGCTAGAATATCCATATCTATGACATCATAGAGTCACTAGATTACTAAGTGATAGAATTACTTTTATATTAAATAAGTATATCCCTGTTTTAACAGTGAATTTGGAGAATTTCTTAAATGATATGCTGTTAAGGTCACCAATCTTTTGATTTCATAATGAAGCTCTCTTGATTGAAGAAAATTTGACATGAATAATTGCCCCAGATAAGTTCCTAAGCAGTGAGATCATGTTGTACCTGTCTCATGGTAAATTCTTCTTAGCAGAAGTTTTGAATATGCCAACCCTGGCAATTTCTTATTCAAAACTACAGCTGCAAGCAAAGGTTCATTTGGAAAGATAGTTTAGAAATATTACTTTTGAATTCTTAAATATGTATAAAAGTAGGAAAACATTTTATGGCTTGCTGGCATTCTAAGAAATATGACCCAGGCTGTGGAAAATATAGTTCTAAATATTCAGTGAAGTCACAAGACTGATTCTTGTTTCTTTGCTGTAGTTTCTTCTGATATCCCAGAATTGTTATTGTAGAGTAACTTTTTCCCATGATATTTGGAAGGAATCATTTCAAGAGACTTGAATATTCTTTTTTTAGGTATATTTTATGAATTCATAATAGATACTAGTACAAAACCTTTTTTCTGTATATCTATAATACACATAAAAAGACATTCAAATATAGTGCTAAATATAGTTTTTCTAAAACAACAGATAGGATTTTCCCAGAGTACAACTTTGGTATAATACAAATATATCTAAGTTTATGAGATACTATGATTTTATGTATGAATCTGGCACCGTAACTCCTCTCCTTAAAAGTTTTCATTAGTTCACCTGTGACCATTGAATAAATTTCAATTCCTTGCCTAATATTTGAAGCTCTGTATAATCTGAGTCTCTCCAAACCTATTTTATATTCTATCCTCTACTAAAATGTACTATGCCAACCACAAATATACCTTATGTTTTCTCACCCTCTGCATCTTTACTAATTCTGTTTCCAGTGGTGGGATTCAAATAAATTGACAACTGGTTCTCTGTCCCAGTGACTGTTTTGAGTATACAAAAAGAGATACCCAAAGTTAGTTTAATATTTCATGCATTTAATACTCAAATAAGAACAATAGAAGAAGTGTACAAAACTAGATTATATTACTCACATTAAGCAAGTGTTTCTTTTTGGAGTGAAAGCAACCAGGTGACTACAGCTGCCAGTGGTGGAATATATGCAGATCCAGAACTCATTCTGACTATTTTAACTCTTTATTTTCTCTACTTCCGTGGCTTCTGAAATGGATGATAAGATAACCCTTGAAATCTCTATTTCTCTTGGCATTGTGTCCTAGCTTCCTATTGGTTTCATCATTCAGGGAACACCAGTGCCCTCATAATATTTTGGGGAAATTTTGGGCATAATACTAAGTGGAAACAAATCACAACTTTTCACCCCTTGGTTGTCTGACACTTTTTCTCTTTATGTTATATGTTTGTTTACTGAAGTAACAAAAAAGAGGGAATTAAAATGTAGTATTTCATCATAGGTATAATGAGTTTTAAGAATTGAATAAATAAATATTGCAAGCATAGTTCCATTAATTTTTTTAACCTGTGGATGGAATGAACATTACTATGGAAATATGTTATTGCACCGTTGAACATTAAAAAAGAGTGAGGAATATTAAATTTGTGATTTCCAATTAGGCAGTTGTCCTAGAGAGAACCTTGATTACAAGGGTAATTTTAACAACTAGTTCACTGAGCTCAGCATCAATTTTGGTATCAGTTCTGCTGAACCAGCGCAAACTGTTTGAATCCCTCCTATGGCAGTTCCTCTTTGCCTGGAATGTCCTATTTCTCTTTTTAAGGGCAGCTGGGTGGCATAGTGAACAGAAGACTCACTGGCCTTGGATTCAGGAGGATGGGAATTTGAATCTGGCCTCAGACACTTTCCATTTACTAGCTGTGTGACCTTAGGCAAGTCACTTAACTGATTGCCTTGCATCCAGGGCCATCTGCAGGCATCCTGATTCATATCTGGTCACTAGACCCAGACAGCTTTGGAGAAGAAAGTGAGGTTGGTGACTTAGCATAGCATACCCCTCACTTAAATCCAATTCATGTACATCACCTTCCTGATGTCATGGATTTTTTTGAAAATGAAGAACAAACATTATTATTATCATTATCATTATTATTATTACTTCTCTCTTTAATCACCTGTTGAATTCCCACCCATTCTTTAAAGCTCAACTCAAATGTCACCCCAAGTAAATCTCAACCTTTCCCCCAGAATGTTTGATTAGTACCTCTAATAAATGTACCACTATCAGAGGAGAGAAGGGAGTCTATCCAAGAAATTTTATGTAGATAGAAGCTATAGTCTTGGTAACTTAATTTGGAGAGAAGTGGGAGCTAATATATCACTTTTTCCTTTTTTTTGGACTTTGTTAGATCTGTAACATAAGCAATTTTTTGTGTACTGCAAATAAATTTGAGAATTGTAGGAGTTCTAATTGAAGTGAAAACATAAATGCAGTGTTAAATGAAGCACAATACAATAAGCGTGGCTAGTTTTAAGTAATTTTTCTGGAATGCTATTGAACTCTTGATGATCAAATGTGAAGTTTTAAAGCTCTGGTATGTTTTCAATTGAAACTCTAAGTATAGACATTTAATAGACATCCCTTTCAGTCAGTTTTGTTGCATCTTTTTCTATGCTTCCTAAGCTTTTTTCGATATTTCGATATTTTTACTTTTATAAAGTAACAATATGAGGGACATATTTTTTGAAATAAACACAATTTAATTTTATTGTTTAATTAATGCCTTTACTGAGATGTTCCTTTCTTGAATCTATCCAATTACTGTTTGACCTCTCCTTTGTAATGAATCAGCCAACAAGCATGTGGGCCCTGTTTGTTTTTGCCAGCTGCTCCCCTTCCAGTTTTTGAACCATAATCAAATCAATTTTGTCATTGCTCCAGGAAAGGGTATGTCAATTTACTTTCCTCAGGCTCTGCTCACTATCCCAGTAACTTTCCAAAATAAATAATAAGAGCCCACTTTCTCCTTGATTGGTCAATCAGTGTCAAGAACGAAGAATCTTAGGAAAATAGTTGTGATAAAAGTAGTGCCTGGGTCTTGAAAGAAGTAAAACCAAGATTCAGGTTGGGAAGTTCAAAGGTAGCAAAATGTAGGATGAAATGTGGGGAATATAAATTATTTAGTTTGAGTGGAATGCCTAGTGTTTGAAGTGAAGGGGGAAATGAGGGTGAGAAGGTAAATTGAAGTTGATTATAAAGAACTGAGATATATGTTTTTTAGAAAGTATTTGCTAGTTAAAAATTAGGTACTTGGAACCAGTCATTGCATCTTTTACCTGCCAGATCACCTTCCTTAGTATCCCACTCACTCTCACAGTGGGGTTAAGGTAGAGCAGAAAAAAGAGTATTGGATAAGGGGTTTGGGGTTCAAATCCCTGTTCTACCCCATTAATAAAAACAATTTATAACTTTTTGGTATGTATTACACCATTTATCTTTGAACTTATGATCCTATGAATTCCTTTCTCCAATTAGCCTTCTTTTCTCTCTCACTGAAAGTAAGACACATATACAGAACCACTGTAAGACAGGTGTATCCTCAAAGTTCATTCATATGGCATCATTGTATTTCATTATTATACTCATTGGTAATGTGGGTTATATTGTAGTCATAAATAAATATTAACTTCTATATATGATGACCCTTGAGAAGCTTTTGTTGAGATATAAGGCTCAGAAGAACTTAAACAACTATGCCTTAAGATGAAGTATAGAACTTTTCCTTAATATATCTCTGAAGGAAAATTGGAATTATAGAATTTCAGTTTTGGGTGGAATATTAGGAGCCATTTAGACCAAACTGTTTCTGAACACACACTCAAAAAGAATTCATTCCACTTTTGTTTGAAGATATCTAATGAGGGAGAGTCTTTTACTCTTGGAGGCAGCCCAGTCACATTGGGACAAAATATATTTATGATTAATTTTGAGTTTTCCTGACATCAAAACTAAATTTGCCTCCTTGCAACTTCTTACTATTATTCCTTTAAAGTAGAAAGAGAATTCATTGGTTCTAGAGTCAGATGACCTGGCTTCAAAGTACACCTCTGATGCTTGCAGCCTGTGATCTTGAGTAAATCACTTAATCCCCCTGGTCTTCAATTTATTCATTGATAAAATGAAGGGGATTTGACTAGATTGCCTCCACAGTCACTTCTAATTTGACATGAATGAACCTATGATCTTATGTATTTGAAGTCAGATATCTTGTCTTCCCTGAATCTTTTCATGTCCAAGACAAACATCCCCAATTCCTTCCATTTATCCTCCTAAGATAAGTTTTATTGTTCTTAAAATTTTCAGATTTGGTAAATTCTGTAATCTTTTAAAAATTACAGGTAAAGCTAACAATGATATTTTTAGAGACAATCATTACAAATGGAAAAAAAGGTAAGGTATTTAGATATTTGAATTATTATAAGCATTGACTTGTAATCATCAAATTAAGTCCATAAGCCCCTTAAATTTCTTGTTCCTTTCCACTGGATATTCTTTTGCTCAGCCATATCCTTAAACTGTGGTTCAGAAATGAGCAGTATTTAAGATGTGGTCTTATCAGAGGAGAGTATAAAGGGGGATTTTTTTTTACCCCCTAGTCATGAAAGCTTTACTATTTTTCTCAAATCTTTGCCTTTTGAACATTGTTTAATTTTCCTTCAGCTAGCAGAGTTTTATCTTCTTTCTGTCTACCTCCTTCATTACAATCCTGAGTTTTGTACTTATTCAGGAGGACATTGGTCTATTTTTAAATTAGCTTCCTGAGGCTTTTAAGTGCAGTGTGTGCACCATCTTCCCTCACAGCCTGAGGATCTCCTCTGTGATATGTCTGGCCTAAATCAAATAGAGCAGGAAGAGACTAGACCTCTTCCAGAACAGATTGAAGCATTATCTGCCAGGCCATTGGGTCATTTACTGAGCTGCAGTGTTTTCCACACACACAGTATCTTGAGAAAAATTTAGTGGGCAATTTTTATTTTGTCCATAGATGTACTAATCCAACCTTAATGATACTGAATCTTACCCAAGTGTTTCATGAATAGTAATTAATTAAAATGTTATATGCAGTTGTCTGGTAATACAGGTAAGAAATCATTAAAATTTCATGAAAACTTTCAGTCTATTCATAAATCTATGCACATGAATATATTTTATATAACATATGAATTCACTTGGTACACACATAAAATACTTAACATATTAAATTAATTGATATAATAATGTTTTTGATTAAAATTTTTATGATATTGGCTTAATTTGACTCAAGTCAGTACTTATAATTATTCTCAGTGTCATGAAACCCTAACTTTTTTACATTTTTAGGATGTCTTACAGAATTTCACAAATCTGAAAGTTTTTACTGGCAATAAAATTTAAATTCTTGTTGCCCTCTTTACCCTAGGAATGAACAAAAATTTGGGCCTACAAGCATTGTATGGGATTTCCACTTGGAATTATTTTGGGGGGGGAGAAAATCCATGAGAGACGTGTATTCTCTTTAGTATAAAGAAAAAAGTCTCAACCCAAAGGGGTTGATGGTGGAAAAATAGTTCTTGTATACAGTTTTTCTGAGCATTTCAAAGCATCTTTACCCTGAGCACATAGAAGCATTGCCAGACCATCTGCATGATGACTACTTCCTCCTCATGGGTACATGTTGAGCTATCTTTCCTATTCCAAAATGATATCTTTACAGCATAAGAAAATTCAGTTGTTTAGAGTACTGGGATTGAAGCCAGGAGACTTGGAATTGAGTCCTTTCTCAAAGATTTAATTACTCTATTACCATGGCCATCTCTTTGAACTTCAGTTATTTTATATTTAAAATAGTGATAATACTATCTGTATTAGTTACTCCTAGGACTTTTGTACAGAGGGTACGTGGTTAGACTTAACATACATTAGAAATGAGTGTTTTTTTTTAAATTACCTCATTAACTTTCAGTATTTTTCTCTTCACGCCAGAGAATAATGGTATGATCAGAGGGTTTTTCCCCCATCAGATGTATAATTTAACCTCTCTTAGAAGAGTTAGAAAAAGGAAAAAAAAAGAAGAAAAGGAAAAAAAAGAAGCGAGCATTTATTACATGCCTACTATGTGCCCAGCATTATTGTAAGTGTTTACAAATCTTAGCTCATGTGATCTTCACAATAGTTTTTGGAGCTAGGTACTACTATCATTTTGAGTTAATAGTTGAAGAAACTAAATCATACAGAGATTAAGCAAATTCCTAAGTTTAAAATAACCAGTAAGTATCTGAAGCTGGATTTGAAGTCAGGTCTTTTTAATTCCCAACTCAATGCTCTATGAGATCATCTAGATGCCTCTAAACTGGTATGAGAGCTCCCTTCACTAATGCAGATCAACAGCAGATCAACTAGCTTATAGTTTCAGAGAGCTGTTTGGATTTTGAGTGACTAACTTATCATCACATAGGTAGTATATATCAAAGGTAATATTGACTTGAACCCGGGTCAATTTGACTACAAGATCTATTCTCTATTCATTATTCCACTGTCCCTTATAATGATATAGCAGGTTGGAAAATTGATTATTCAACAAATGCTCAGGGAATATTTACTTAACACTAATTTAGACTAATAGAAAAAAATACTATTTTGTGTATGTGCAGGGATCTATCCATTTAAAGTATAACTGTTGGAGAGAAGTTGTTTGGGTTAGAATTTTAGAAAATATCTGGGTAGACTAATAGAATGGAAAGTAACCTTGAGAAAGTTTGTAATCCACCACTCTGTTTCCATGTTCTAACGATGGCTTTTAATACTATGAGAACAACTTATGTGACTTGGTCCCACTATTGATGAACATTTAGGACTCCTAGTAATGCAGCATTGAAGAAAGGATAAGTAGAGTAAGGAAGATACCAGTCTTCCAAACTAATCAACTTGGTTTTTATAGACACTTGAAAAATGCTGGTTATGTCAGTGAATTTATTTGTTTAACTGTAGGTCTTGCTTATATGCATTTTGCCTCAGATTTGGCCTAGGAAGCTATTGAGTTCTGTGTCTACTCATGTATTCCTGCTGAAAGTGAAACAATTAACTTCAGAGATTGTTGCTTCAAATAATGTCTATTTATGATGATTAAAATATACAGTCTTCTTATAGTGCCTTACAATTTTCAAATTGTATTGATATTTTTTATTTCAAGGACTTAAGTATTACTAAATGGTCAGTAATTTTTGAGAACAAAACAAAAGGTACAGATTTTTAAGTTAGTTAACATCTTGTATCATTAAAATTATATTTATGTATATATGTGTGTAGAATATCAGTTCAAGACATTCAATTTATCAAAAATTTATTTATTTATTCATTTGCAGTTTATGGATATCACCTACATTTCCCAGAATATTTCATCCCCTGTTCTCACTCAGACAGCAGTTTTTTATTACAAAATATAAAAAGAAAAAATTGTCTAGCAAAACTAACTCATACATCAACCAAGTCCAACATGACATGCAATATTCCATTCTAATAGTGTCTCCATCTCTGAAAAGGAGGGAAGATAATTCATTCTTCTTTTTTGGGGGTGAAGCTTGCTCATTATAATTATGTAGCATGCAGTTTCTATTTCTGTTGCTGTTCTTTCCATTCATATTATTGTAGTCCTCATGTGTATTGTTTTTCCAATTCTTCTTTTGAATCAGTTCATATGAATCTTCCTTTTCATTTTTCATAATATCTTTTGGAGTAGAGTAATAATTCATAAAATTAAAGTAATACAATTTGTTTAGTCATTTCCCAATTAATGGACATCTACTTAGTTTCCAATTCTTTGTCACTACAAAAGAACTATAATGAATATTTTTGGTGCACATTTTTTTAATCTTCAAAACTCTTTGGAATATATGTCTGGGAAAGGGAGGTCTAGATGGAAGAATATCATCCTTTAAACTGCTTTTTTCCCTTAACATACTTTCAAGTTACTTCTAGAGTGATTGAACTATTTGGTAGCTATTGGGAATATATTAGTGTGCCCACAAATATTTCTTAATCACCTACAGTATAATGCACCGACTTAGAAATTAGGAGAAGTCCAAAAGACAAGACACAGTTTCTGTCTTTATGGAGCCACAGTCTAGTAAAGTATGACAATATAGGATAAGCGTTATATCCAATTTTAAGTTTTATAAGCATCAGAGATGGATTAAGCAAAATATTATGTTTGAGGGGATCAGGAAATGCTTCCAAGAGGAGCATTTGGGTTGAAATTAATCAGTAAAGAAGTTGAGAATTTTGGAATCAAGAAATAATGAGTAAAGGGACAGAAGAAGGAGAGGTCCCTGGATGTTTAAAGGATATAAAAGGAAGTAAAACTGTTTACTTTTGAGGATAGGATGCTTATAAATGAGGCTGAAAAGTATTGTGCTGATCTCTGACTCTCTTCCCATTATTGATTTCTGGAATCTGTAATAAGATTTAACATAAAGGGAGCCTGCATTTATATATATATATACTTACTTTAATGAGACCATTTAGACCATAGTAGCTACAGGGAATGATCCTGAGGTGCAGTCGAAGTTCAAGTCCCAATTTCTTATAGGAATATAGTATTTTATATTCAGTAATTCACATCTCTCTTTTTTACTTTACTTACTTTTTTATTGTCACTTTTCAATGAATTCTCCTCAAATGTTAAACATTGGTGCTTAGTGTTTTATCTGCTTTCATTATATCACTGGCATACAGTAGTATAGCCCTGCACAATAGTGATTCTCTCTATGGTGTTCCTATATGGTTAAGTCTAGTTATCCTGTCATGTCTTTTCTCATTTAGCATTCCTATAGTTTTCTTAGAAACACATGTTGTTTCACAAATCCTTTTATACTGGCATACTCCATTCTGTCTCCCTGTATCATTGAGATGATATGCTTAACAAGAACAATTTTCTTAAAATATAGCTAGTAGGGTTGCTATGGGATACTTAACATTCTAGAAGTCTGAGCTCTTTATCAGTCCTCCCTGACTCCAGTTTTCAACCCCTTGGCTAGCATTGAAATAAACAAATTGTGTAGGACTTTAAATGCTAGGCATAGGAATTTGGCTATTATTTGGTAGACTATTGGAAGTCCTTAACATGATCATTTTATTTTTTTGGAGACAATTTTGTGGGAGCAACAATCCATTCAAAATATTTACTTAAGTTCAAGTTGTAAGGAAGAACTCTTCTTAGAAAAATTTTTTTTTAAAACATTGCAAAACAGTTAAAATGGGGAGATGATCAATGAGAAACAACAATAATAATTCACATTTATTTAGTACTTTAAGGTTTACAAGGCACTTTCTTCATAAGCACTCTTTGAGGGAGGTAATGCAAGTATAACTTTCTTTATTTTATTGAGTCATAAGTTGAGGTTGAATAACTTACCTATGGTCCCCAAAATAGCAAGTGTTGTAGACAGGATTTCAATTCAGAATTTTCTGACTTCAATGCTCTTTCAAACTAATAAAGGTCTTAAATAGCTAGGAAAATTTCAGTGTTTTTTAATACAGTGGGAATATTAATAGTTTATACACTTAGACTCTAATTAGTGAGGAAGTGTTAGGAAAGTAAAGTTAAAATGTAGGAATGCTTTCACTTTCAATAAACCTAGAGAATTAAACGGTTAATTGGAAAGTTTGGCAGCAAGGGAGGACCTTGGAACACTTGACACCCACGAAAGTTGTTAGAAGAGTACTATTATATGGATAGAATAGGATTAAAAATAACCAAAATCCTCCATGGTTATAGGACTTTTCTATGAATTTTTTAGTCTAAGGAAATCAAAATGAATATGTTAAAAAAATGGGAAGTTATAAGCTAGACCTAGATAAAAATAATGAGAGTCTTCATTAGAACACTTTAATATATCATTGGGAAGAAATGTCTAAGACTTTTTAAAGATAAGACAAATGATGTTAAATTGAACCATTTTAGAATTCAAAAGAAATAGGAACATTTTAGTTCTAAAGTAGAGGACAGGAATTGATATGAATACAGAATGCATTTGTCAAATGGATTGTCTTGAAATAGTGAGTACTGTACTATCTCATTCTTGTTGAAAACAGGAGTCCTTCCCATACCTCAACCCACTTCCAAATCCATTACTAGGTTATTCAGTTTAGAAGAGGAAACTAAAATAAAAAAAACCCCAACAGTATTAGGAAAGAAAAAGATGAGAGTTAAAATATCATAGTATGTCAAGACACTGACAACAACAACAACAACACCTTATTGGAAGTTTAGACAGAAAAAATAATGTTTGTCATAGATAAAAAAAAATCATGTACATGAACAAAAATCTTTTATTACTCATTGTCTGATGAACAGAGGCTTTCAGGAAAAGGACAAAAAGCACCTCTGGGGAAAAAAATAGAAAGATTGTCCTGTTAAGAATAAGGGGAACTTCTAAAGTGTGACAGGTCAAGTAGAAAGAAGAAATTAAGATCCTGAAAAATGTAAGGAAAGGAGGAAGCTACATTGCCCTACTGGAACAAAGCAGTTTGGTCCCCCGTGGGACAACTACTGCTCTTCACTGATTGTTTTTTGTCCTTCATTCTCAAGAAGGACTTTGACATCAGTAACATGATGTCATGACTTGCAATTGAACTGGATTTAAGTGAGAGAAGGCTGTGCAAAGTCTCTAGTCCCATTCATCCTGAGGCCAGTAACAAAATATACATCAGGGCCATTGACTGATTAAAGATTTAAAACAATATTAATTGAGAAAGTCAGCTAGAAAATCAGTAAAAAACACTTACTAGTCTAAAAAAGAGTGCTTTCAGGATAGGACAAGAATACCATAATGACTGCTTAGCTTCCATTTTACTGAAAATATTACCCATATTAGTTTTAGGTAATGTTTACTATTAGCTAATTGATGAATTAGATGAAACTAAATTATCAGAAGTAGATAGTTTTTACCCAAAAGTTTTTTACTTCTTAATTTGAGGATGAAATTGATAAAAAAGTTTAGTTGTATATTAAAAGAGTAGTTGTATAAGAAGATTTGAGATTTCTACTATAACCTACTTTGTGAAAACTCCCTGAAAAATCAATGATTAAGGAGTTCCACTTTTAATAATTCTGTAAGCAAGTGGAATTTCTGATAAGAGGAAGGGACATTGACTGCTTAAGGAGGCAACCTTTTTGACTTTGTATTTCCAGCAACTTAGACAGAGGCTTGCAAATAGTAAGCATTTAGTAATTGTTCATTGAATTTAATGAATTAATATTATAATATTTCTAAGTCATGCATTGCCTAATATTCTAGGAGATTATTAATTTTTTCTTTTAAATAAATTTTATTGATTAAAATACTTATGAACATGGGCAGCAGTCATGCTTCACAGAGATTTCCTGGTTTTCTGCTTCCCTCCCCCCACTAAAAATCAACAGAAAAAGAAAATGTTATTTATATAGTTAATGAAAAGTCATTTCATTTTATTCAACTGAGACTATACTAATTCAGCAGTTATTTACCAGCAAATGCATTCTTTTTTTTCTTCATTTAAAAAAAATTTTAAGGGGTGGCTAGGTGGCTCAGTGGATAAAGCACCGGCCCTGGAGTCAGGAGTACCTGGGTTCAAATCCTGTCTCAGACACTTAATAATTACCTGCGTGGCCTTGGATGAGCCACTTAACCCTGTTTGCCTTGCAAAAACCTAAAAAAAAATTTTAAAGTGATGACAGATGTTTATGTATGATCTCATATTGTTTGGAATAGGAATGTTTTTTCTTATTCTACCACTCTGATATTTTATTAATTCTGCTTACATTGCTTCATTCTAGTTCTATCTTTGTTCTAAAGCACCATCCATCTGTTACCTATAAGGTTAGCTTATTTATGGTCATTTATAATTTATTAACTTGAAATATTTCTGTTTTCTATTTCATTTCATCTTATTAGAGCATTTTTTTTTGGCAAGGCAATGGGATTAAGTGACTTGCCCAAGGTCACACAGCTAGATAATCATTAAGTGTCTGAGAACAGATTTGAATTCAAGTCCTCCTGATTCCAGGGCTGGTGGTTCTATCCACTTCACCACCTAGCTGCCCCTAAAACATTTTCAATAACTATATTTGTATTTTCCCTCACACAGAGCAGATACATTTGTTAACTTCTAGTTTTTTTTTTGTCTTTACTATCAAGTTCTGACTTTGACATTTTGGTTTATCTGTTTTTGAAAGTCATTTGTTGGCCATAATTATTTATTTTTGTGTCTTTATATGTGAAGGAAGATGTAACCACCATATTTAATATATTGGTTTTGTTTAGGTTTTTTTTTTAAGGCAAATGGCATTAAGTGGCTCGCCCTAGGCCACACAGGTAATTATTAAATGTCTGAGCCTGGATTTGAACTCAGGGACTCCTGACTCCAGGGCCAGTGCTCTATACACTGTGCCACCTAGCTGCCCCCACATTTAATATATTGGGAAAAATTATGAGAAGTATTTTTTCTAAAGATATAAAATGTTCCGTTTACTAACTTAAAAACAGACAATATAAAACTATTCAGTAAATATGGCAATATATTGTCCTTGTATACACACACACACACACACACACACACATATATATATATACATATATATATATATATATATATATATATATATATATATATATATATATATATATACATATATATATATATTCAGTCGGGTCTGACTCTTCATGCTCTTGTATGGGGTTTTCTTGGCAAAGATCCTGCAGTGGTTTTTAATTTCTTGCTCTAGTGGATTAAGAGAAACAGTTTCAATAACTTACCCAAGGTCACACAGTTAGTGATGATCTAAGTTCAGATTTGAATTCAGTTCTTCCTGAGTCTAGGCTTAGTACCCAAACCACTGAGCCTTCTAGTTGACTCCATGTACTAGTTTTAAGCCATTAAAAACTTAAACTTTGGTATGGCTTTTGAAACACCCTCTCTCTTTCTCTATTTCAATTAAACAAATATTTAGTAAAATTCCTCCCTGTGTGAGAACTTGTACTTTTCAAGAGAATTTGCAAGAAAGTCCAGTATGTGCTCCTAAATAATTTATAGTCTAAAATGTGAAAAATACTTATGTACATAAATTTACAAAGGAGAGCACTTAAAAAAATTGCCCTGAGAAATTTGATCAGGAAGTTTTTTTTTTTCCTGTTTGGGGAATGTGATGATGCAAAGTTAAAAATCTTCATGTGGATGGCATAGGGCTTCAGAAGAAGGGACTTCCTCATATGGAGTTGAAGGTGGCAGAGAGGAGTAAGTTAGATTTCAGCAAAAGCATAATGATAGAATAATAGGATGAGAATATAGAGGAGAGAGTAAACCTGCTTGATTGTAGTGTAGACTATATGAAGAAATATAGGATCACATAAGAATAGTAAGTAAGTTTGTAAACAGGTTATGGGGGACATTCAGTGCTAAGATACAATTTATATTTCATCTCCTAGGTAATGGAAATCCAATGAAGATTTTTGAGAAGGGGAGTGAAATGATCATATTAATTTGTTAGGGGTGTTTTATAGTATTTAGCAGCAGTGTAAAAAATTAACTATTAGAGAGACTACGTCTGAGGTCAGGAAAATCAATTAGGAGGATAATGATATCATTTAGGAAAGAAAATGATGGTATGAAGTAGTGATGTTATTTTAGGAAGGAAAAAGAGAAAGGTAGCATGTCCAGTAATCTGTGTGTTCCTATTATACTCTGCAGAAGTCCTCTAAGAACTAGAAATCCCCCAGAATGTAAATACATTTTGAGGCTGTTAAATAGGTAGTTCTCTTTCCATCAGACTTGCACTATTCATATTACTCAAGAAAAGAGAGAAAAGCAAAGCATAGGCCTTTTAGCCACCTATTTTGTGACTTTTGTTGCTTGATGACACCCCAACAGTGAGAACCCCATGGGCAATTCTCTTCTCTTTCAAGAAGCAGACTTCTCAGAGAATATTCTTTTTCTTTGACTAGAAGTATTAAATTTTAGGTTTCTAAAGAGACAAATCTCAGAACTGTCCCCAAAAATTAATGTTTAGACCTTCACATTGTCTGGCTTACATAAACAATCTTCTTCAGCCTGCTCCTCCTTGCCTCTTTCTCTAAAGTGTAGTCATCAGGAAATGTTCCTTTTCTGGATAGTGGAATAGATTCCCATTCTGTTAAATTTGAAGGAACTCATAAAATGACTTCTGCGACTATTGCTATTTCCCCAAAATATTCCTTTTCTGAGTAGATGGCTACATTTTAGAACTCTTAATTTTGTGATTTCTTGCAAGGTAGGCACCATCCAGTAAATCAGTGTAGTTCCTTAATCAATTTAATAAGTTTACCATTGAGCTTCTGCAGAAACTCTTATTATTCCACCATTGTCCTAATTACAGCCGTTTCTCCATCTGGGAAGTCCAATTTTTAAATTTCTTGTGAAAAATAATGGCATAAGTGTCCAGAAACTCTTCTTGGGCTACATGGATGAGCATATGTCTATTCTGATGCAGGCAGACCTAAATGACTCTTGGGTAGGTAGGCTGTTCAAGGATCTCTCAGAAACTCTCAATATCTCTCAAGTAGAAAAGAGTAAGGTAAAAGTTAAAAGAAAGTCTGAGTCCTCAATAAGACTGCTTTTCTAATCCAGTGCAATTCAGGCAGATTCTGTCACAAAGACTAAGTCAATTAATTATTAACTTTGATCACTGAAGCCCATCCTCCAGAAGACATGTTCATATAATTTATTGTGCACGTACCCATTATAACATGCATGTATATGTACATGTGCATGCATATGTATCTACACATGTGTATATATACACATATATGGGGGAAGAGACACAGAGAGAAAGAGAGAGAGAGAGAGAGAGAGAGAGAGAGAGAGAGAGAGAGAGAGAGAGAGAGAGAGAGAGACACTACTACCCTATAAATAGCACATCAAGTTGATTGGGGAAAATCTTTTGATGATCACTTACACCAAAATTCCCTCACAAGATCTTTGATTTTTTATTATGGTACTTCTTTAATCAATATCTTAAACAATAATAATTACTTATACAAAATTCAAACTACTCAATCTGGAATTTAGTGCCTTCCATAATGAGAGTGTAGCTGACTTCAGTCTCTTTTCATAAAACCCTTTTGGGCACTTTGTTCTCCATCAAAACTAGGTTATGTAACACCCATAAGCATATCCCATGTAATTCCTCACTTCTGTACATTTGCTAAAGCTATTTATAGCCACTCTGAACTCTGAAAAATCCTTATCACAACTTTCCTCTCAAAGGTAAGTCTTGACTTCCAGTATAAGTCTACTGTCTAATGCTATTGACTCAAATTCCCCCTTTTTGCTGTCCCACAAGTTGAGAATCATTATCTATCAATCTTAAGTTCCTCTTAGAATAAGGCCTTTACTAAGATAGTACAGTAAAAAATTAGAATTATAATTCTCTTAAAAAGTTTATGACACATTCTTCCACAAGTTGGACACATAGAAGGGAAAAAGTAAATTCCAACTTAGAGAACATATATGGCAAAGGGGTAAGTCATAGTGCTTTTAGTTGGAAGATGTTCCTGGAGGTTTATTGTTGTTTCTTTGCTAGGCTACTTTTGTGGAGCCATAAATCTACATTCCATTTTTTTCTTTCCTAAAGAATATACCACAACCAACTAATCAAGGGATGCAGTGATGGCCCTGTTGGGAAGATGGGATTCTTTTGAGACTTTTTTATTTCCTCCTTTGGCCAAAAGTAGGGGAAGGGAAGAGATTAGGTTAACATTGAAGTCTAGACCTCTGTTTTTGCTCATAAGTTCCTTCTTAGGGAATTTCATCTTCATGCCTGCTCCAACTTTTCAAATTAATCTAGTACTAACTTGCATGTTAATTTATAGAAAACAGCCTGAAAATGGTCAAGTTTCTTCAATCCATTCAAACACATTACTTGTGTAATGTACAGCCAATTCTAAGATTTAGCACTAAATGTAAATCATATACTCTTACCTAGTTAAGGTATCAAGGCTAAAGTGGGGTAAAGGCTAAAGGCTAAAGCCTCATCCTTAAAAGTCCTGAAAAGTCCTCTCCTCACATATGACTGATAAAGTCCTATTAACCTACTGGCTCAACTCATAAAACACTTTTATCATAAAGTCTACACTCAACTTACTATACCTGCAAGTGATATCCCCCTCTTCTGATTTTTTTTAGTACATTGTATTCATTGTATTTTAAAATTATATTCTTATTTGATATTGATTCATGCACATTTTTGTCTATACTGTATGGTTATAAGGTTTTTGAGGCCAGGATTCTGTCTTATTTATTTTCATGTTTTCTAATTTAGAAAATAGTAGATTCTTAAGAGCTAAAAAATGGATTTGTGTGCCTAAGGCAAGCCTTGAAAACTATGTTCCTTAGCATTTAAAAGTTGTATGCCTTATGTGTTATTATTCACTGTACTCTTTCTTCAAATTTTCAGTCTTAGACAAGTGACTCTACAAAATCAATATCTTCAGGCATAATTGTCTTGCATTAAAATATATGAATTTATAAAAAATGATGCCAAAAACTGTCCTTCATTGTGTGCCTACCTGGATGTTACAAGTCAGGCAATCCAACTTCTGGCTCAACTTCTGCTCATTATTCCTGGTTAAGCTTTTCATTTCAAAAATTACATATGGGGGCGGCTAGGTGGTGTAGTGGATAAAGCACCGGCCCTGGAGTCAGGAGTACCTGGGTTCAAATCCGGTCTCAGACACTTAATAATTACCTAGGTGTGTGGCCTTGGGCAAGCCACTTAACCCTGTTTGCCTTGCAAAAAAAAAATAAAAACCAAAAATTACATATGGTTATAGTTTTTGTCCATTATCAATGAAGACAAAAATGACATCACTCTGAGACAAATTAGAGTGTATCTAACTGTGGTTGCTCAGCCCAGTAGGAGCTCTGAATGCTCTACCATAGATCAGGCACAAACAGTACATGTGAACATCTGGGGTGGGGACTCTAAACGTGCTTATGTCACATTTCTTTCGAGCTGCTTCAATTCTTCCCTTTTCATAGACTGCATGCAGGCACCCTCTCTGATGAGGGCATGCTATGCTGGGTGGTCCTGTGCCAGTGTCTCCCATGCTGTTCAATCAATTCCCAGCTTCTTAAGAGAGACCTTCAGGGTGTCCCATTATGACTTCTTCTGACGCCCTTGTGAGTGCTTGCCCTGTGTAAGTTCTTCATTGAGTCCTTTTTGGCAAAAGTATGTCTGGCATTCTAACAATGTGTCCAGCTCATCATAGTCACACTCTCTGTAGTAATGTTGGAATGCTAGTCAGTTTAACTTGAGAAAGGACCTCAGTGTCTGGAATCTCTTGGCAGGTGATCTTCAGAATCTTCCTTAAATGGAAGTGATTCAGTTTCCTGCCATGGAGCTGGTAGACTGTCCAGGTTTCACAGGCATTTAGCAATGAGGGCAGCATAACTGCTCTGTACCTTTAATTTGGTAGTCATTCTAATACCTCTTCTCTCCCACACTTTCTTTCGGAGTCTCCCAAACACTGAGCTAACTTTGGCAATGTTAGTCAACCTTATTGTCAATGTGTACCTCCCTGGAAAGGACACTTCCAAGGGAAGTGAACTTGTCCACAGTACTCAAAGCTTCTCCATTTGCTATAATCAGTGGTTCCACATATGGATGGTGTGGTGTGACTGATGGAATACTTGGGTTTTCTTGGCACTAATTGTTAGACCAGAATTGGCACAAACAGCAGAGAATCAATCCATACTTTGTTGCATCTCAGCTTCAGATGCTGCATTGAGTGTACAATCAGCAGCAAACAGAAGATTGTACACCAACGCTCCTCCATTTTGGTCTTGGCTTGTAGTTTTTTTTCAAGTTGAAGAGAGGTAGCTGGCCTTGAGACCTTGTTCATCTTAAGTGAAGGCATTTGATCATATGACTGAAAATATCATGATAAAAAATATGGGAGCAAAGATACATCCTTGTTTCATTCCATTTGACAGGGAAATCTTGAGAGCGTCATCCAGTATCTAGAACCTGGGCATGTATGACATCATAGAACTGATATACAATACTGATGAACTCCAGGAAAACAAATTTTGGCATAATTTTTCATAATTCCTCGTTTCTGATGGTATCAAAGGCCTTGGTCATATCTACAAATGTTGGGTACAGTTCTCAATTATGTTACTGGCATTTTTCCTGGAGTTGTCAGGCTGTTCCTTGACCCTTTCTGAAACCACACTGGCTTTCAGGAAGGTGATCATCTTCCAGGTGAAGGATCATCCTATTGAGAAGGTCTCTGGCAAGAAACTTACCAGCAATGACTAAAAGATAATTGTGATTGTCACAGGATGATCTATTCCCTTTACCTTAATAGAGATGGACAATGGAGAAATCCTTGAATTCTTGGGGAATAACTTCTTCATGCCATATAACCTGGAAAATTTCAGTCAGCTTTTGGATGAGCAATGGACCCCCCACCTTGTAGATCTCAGCTAGAATAGTATCAGCACCAGGTGCTTTGCCACTTGAAAGGAGTCTAATGGCATTCAAAACCTCTTCTTCAGATGGAACTTTAGCTAGAGACTGATTTGACTTCAAATTTAAACTTAAATTAGAAAAGCTTGCTAAGAAACAGATTAATCCAACAAATAGATCATGCTGAGGTAGTTGGTTTCCCTTCCTTGGAGGTCTTCAATTAGAGGGTAGGTGATCACTCTCTAGAGAATTCCTTTTCACATAACAGTTGGACAAATGGCTATTGAGGTTCCTTTTGAGTCCAAAATTCTGTGATCTTGTGAAGGAATGGTATGGTTTTATGAATGAGTTAACTAACCATGAAATTTTAATTAAAAAACCCCCAACAACTTCTTAGTCTTAATGTTCTATTGCTTTGTATATTTGGTTTTTAGTGAACAGTAGATAATTTCATTTAAGTTGTTAAATTTTATTTTAGAGAATTGGAACATTTTATAGATTGTCACTTATATTTCAATTTAAATTACCCAATGTGGTTAAGTTTAGGCAATTTATTTTCAACTATATACAGTAATAAACAAAATAATTAGTTAGATTCTGAAGCACAATATATATTTATAGCACATTGCAAAATTATTGTAGTTTTGGTGATAAACTTTGAAGATCTATTTCCAAAAAGTTTCATATCAGTTTTGACTTTATGCTCATTATTTGCATTTCTGACTATAAGTCATTTAGATTCTGACATTTCAGCGATTGGGCTATGTTTCTTAAATGTCATTTGAGAAGCTGAGATTATTATGCTTTGCAATAAGTGGGAATCTTTACACACACACACACACACATACACACACAAACACACACCATACACATATGAGTTCCTTGGAAAATAAGGATTTTTTTCTACTCTCCCTGTTATGAGTTCCCTTCTGCTTATTTCTCTGATTTCACATTATTTCATATTATTTTCCTCGTGTAGTAATCATACTGTTTGTGCACTCATTTATAATGTCACTGGTGACAAGGTCTGCATTTTATTTACTTTATGTATTTCCTTCAGGATTTAGCATTTAGTCTTGGAAGTGCATTAAAGTTAATAGATGTTTAATAAATATTTGAATGAATGGATGTTTCAGCTCACAACACAGTAACATTTTGAAATATTTTTACCCACTTAATTTTTACATTAACCTAATGAAGTTATAAATTTGATCATTTCAAGGTCATCTTATTGGTTATTATGATATCAAATTTATTGTCTACTAGTGCCAATAAATGATGTGAATTAAATCTAGAAAACTGGATGAAGCTTTCTAGATTGTAAACATCCTCTGACAAGTTCTGAAAATTAAAAAAACAAATTAAACACAAACAATTTTACCTAAGATAGGACAAAAAAGTCTGATATAGTAACATGGGAGTGATGTTCAACCTTGAAGGACTTGCTCATTCCATCAGTGCAACAATCGGGAACAATTTTGGGCTGTCTGCAAAGGAGAGTGCCATCTGTATCCAGATAAGGAGCTGTGGAGTTTGAACAAAGTGCAAGGACTATTCCCTTTAATTTAGAAAAAAACAGCTTATTGTCTGATGTTGTTACCTCTTAGACTTCTCTTCTTTAAGGATATGATTTCTCTCTCATCACACCCAATTTGGATCAAGGTACAACATGGAAACAAAGTAAAGACTTGACAGAGTGCTTTCCATGGGGGGTGGGGGGAGGGAAGCAAGATTGGGATGAAAATTGTAAAAGTCAAACAATATCTTTAATAAAAATAATAAATTTAATAAAAAAGTCTGATATATAAAAACCATGAATCTAGATATAGATCCATTTCATTACCCCTTGGTATTTGTGCAAGAGCTTTGCTGCAAATTTTTCAATTCAATAAATGTTTATTGAACATTTACTATGTACCTGATAGATGCCAGAGTTATAAATTAATAAACATTTCCTGCCCTCAAGGAGATTATATTTGATTATAAATGAAGTTTTTGTTTTACTTTTTGTGAGGCATTGAGGTTAAGTGACTTACCCAAGGTCATACAGCTAGGTAATTACTAAATGTCAGATGTCATATCTGAACTCAGATCCTCCTGACTCCAAGGCTGGTCTTCTATATACTATACCACCTAGCTGCCCCTATAATTTGTGGACCTTTATATAATCCATATTTTTATCAGTGTGAATAAGTCTATACACTACTATTGTATTAATTCAATCATATTTTCTTATCCTATTGGATTCTTGAATCTTAAGTCTTTCAATAAGTTATAAAGGACATTAGAGACCATTACATCCATCTTCCTCACTTTACTGATGGAGAAAGTCAGACCTGGAAAGATAAGGATACTTTCCCAAAGACATATAGCAAAGTTAGGGTGTGAACCCAGGTCATTTAACAGATTTAAGCTCAACCCTGGAAATCTCTGCAATTCACTTTTTGCTTCCTCCTGGTTTTTTAAAACATATTTATTTATGCCAACTTATTGTTTGACTATTTATTTATTACTCATCCTTATAAAAATAATTGATTTATCTTCTTTTTTCCTTGATACTTGTTATTGATGTTGTCTCTCATGTTATTTTTCCTATGCAAAGCATTGGTAATAAGCAACAACTTACACACACCTACCATATGTTTTTTTCAATGTTCTTTTTGTCTCTTAAATTTTGATTCTTCTGAGGACATGACATAATATGGTTCACAGCCATATAAAATCATGAGAGAATTTTAATAATAAAAATGTGTCTTTATGGAAATGAAAATATTGTTTGGGGTTATTTAAAATCATATACCATTTCCTAAATATGATCATAACTTCTCAAATTCAATTATGGGTCCTTATCAACCTGTATTTATTGTTGATAATATATATATATATGTATATATATATATATATATATATTTTAGACAATATTACTAGTGCCACTTTCCCCTTCTCAAAATCCCCCCAAATTCCCAAAAAACAATCCTCTAGAGAAATCAAAGCACTTCAAAAGAAATATTTCATGAACCTTAAAGACATTCACTGAAATGCCACAGTAAAAATAGTAGTAACTTCTGAGGCACACTTTCACATATACACCCAGAATTAGGGCAATGCTCCCTGCAACCTTGGTAATACTTCCCTAGAACTGCTTCTAGAACATACATGACTCTAATCATCAGTCTCTAGCTTCTGGCTAAACTTTTGTGAGCCCACTGTGTAGGAACCAAGAGGACTTCTTTCTTCTTTAAGGATCAGGAAATACCAGGAAATTTCTCTCTAAAAGATACAAGACAGAATTCAGTAACTCTTGAACTTGGAGTGACCCAGAGACAACTTTCAGAGCTGATGCTTCCTGGATAGTCCCATATTTGATGAAAGGCTGGATTTTAGAATCATGCTATCTAGAGTATTCAGAAAGCTATCATCTCTATTCTTAAGTTTAGGATTCCTCTGAATTTTTCTTTTGAGGTTGTATCCAAGAAATATCTTCTATGGTTATATACTTTTACCTAAGTTACTATCATGAATCTTTTTCATAAATCTTCCTTAGCCAATCTAACCAATGTGCTGGAGACTTTCCTTTATTTCTTTTAATTTAGAAGAAGGTCCAATATGTCACTTTATCTCCTTTCCTATTCCTACCACTTAGGAAAACTGACAATATTGAAGACAAGATCTTTCTATTTGAGGAGTTTGTGATCTAACTGATGGAAACAGACATGTATATTTATCTCTCTATATATACACAAAAATATATTATAGGCATACATACATACATACATACTTGTATATACATGTATATATGTGCATATGGGTGCACATGAATACACACACACACACACACACATATGGCCAGTATAATATCTTTACAAGACAACAGTGGAAAAAATATAAACTTACAACATATTAACTTTATGGTCTGAGTGACTGGAGTTCAAGAGAGTTTCTGAGAAGAAGCTAATTTCCTAAGTTCCTTAAGAGCAGGGACTATTTCTCTCAGTATTTCTTTTGTCATCCTTAATAGGACCAAAGGGTAATGGAAGTAAGATCACTGACAGTCTAAGTATTAGTTTACTTGCAGAATCTTTCCTTCAAAGAAACGAGAGATCAAATATACTTGTGCTACTCATAGTTATAGACATTCAAATTTACTCAAGTTGGGGGTATTTTGTCAATTTGGAAATTGCATCTGTGACTGTCCTTGCACCACATTGAAAAATCTATGAGGGTAAAATATCCATTTAAACTTTTGCTTCAGTCTCCTTTTCCCAGAATGGACTGGTTCTGACCATTATGCATGACCTCCTGGTAAGATCAGATAATTCTTTGGTTGTTCCTTAATTTTTTATCTTCTTTCAGACAGTTGGAACCAAAAAAGAAAAAAAAAGAGAGAGATCTAATTCAACCCAGACCCTCATGTCCACCTTTAGTATCTCTTGGACCAGTCTCACATTCTAAGACAGCTATAGATTATGAATATTACCTGAAGCCAGATCAAGTCTTTGTCTTCCCCCCAGTAGTTTTTCCAGTTCACAAGGAACCCATCTTTTGTTTGGATCTCTGAATGCTCTTTGTTTGGGAACATTTATCTGTTTATTCATTACAGTCTTCATAGCAGTGTTTTTATTTGGTAGCATTATCTTAATTACTTGCCTTTGTATATAGCTTTAGAGTTTTCAAATCCCTTTCACGAACATTGTCTCATTTGCTTTTCACAATGCCCTTGTAAGGTAGGAAGACCAATTATCTCTATTTTACAGCTGAAGGAAGTGAGACTCAGAGAGATTATAAGACTCCGTTTAGATTCCATATCATTACTTTACCCTCATTAATTGGTTGTAGAGTCAGAAATACTACTAAGGTTTTCTGAATCCTAGTCTAGTGATCTTTTCATTATATTACACATACATACAACTATGTTTTCAGAACTATATAAAGGTTCTCTAATTTTTGTTGATCTTTACTTAAGCAACAATTATTTATAGAACAGAAGCAGCTAAATGGCTCAATAGATAGAATGTTGGTTTTTAGAATCAGGAAAATCCAGTTTAAGAACTTGCTAGCTATGTGATCTTGGGCAAATCACTGGACTTCTATTTGTCTTACCCCACTGGAGAAGAAAATGACAAACCATTCTAGTATCTTTTCCAAGAAAATCTATTGGATAGTATTGATGTGCTATGGTCCACAAGATCATGAAGAATTGAATGCAACTGAATAACCTAGATTTATTTAATGTCAACTATTTTCTCAAGCACTGTACTAGACAAAGGCAAAATAGTCCTTTTTCTCAAGAAGCTTGTGTTTTAATGGAGAAAACATTTTATTTGTAGATATAGACTAAACCCATACAGAGTAGATTCAAGATAGGTAACACTGTTGTAGAAGACAATCCAGTTTGAGGGAGATATATAGAAGGAATGGTCTCCTTTGCTTGAAGTAAATCAAGGATTCTAAAGGCAGAGGTGAGGAAGAAGAGAATTCCTGGCATGATGAAAGAATATTTTGAATTAGTCTGATTTTATTGTATTTATACCCAAATAAATGCTAAAATTGTGATATACTTGGCAGTTGCCAGTGCCTACTGAGACATAGCAATCAATCCCAGCAGTTGCTAAAAATGTGATAAACTCTTGCATCTTAGACATATAACAATACAATTTTTATTTCTAAAATAATTTTACTTACTAATTTGATAAAAAAACTCATTTATAAGTTGATCAAAGTCCAAAATAGAATTTAATTCTTCAGGAAAAGCTAAATAATATTTGCAGGATATATTTTTATACTTGGGAAGTAGGAGCTTAATGAAGAGTATTGCTTTTTCTTGTAGTTGACAATTATTTTTTAAAATAGTAAGATTACTGTTTAATCTTATATAACCCTATAATTAATTTAAAGGGAGAATTACTGTCCTATTGTGAATAGTATTTACAGCTAATGGGGACCTTCTAAGCTATCTAATCTAATCCTCTACAATAATAGAAGAGAAAACTAAAGCCCAAGTTGGTAAAAATAACTTGCCTGAGGTCTTGTAGTTACTAAGTGATGAAGTTCTTATTTGAAACCAGGTACTCTGATTCCAAATTCAGAACTCTTTTTACTCCATCACACTGTATCACCTCATTTTTGGAGGGTTAAAAATTCTTTTTCTTCCCACCAGTATATTTTAAAAATAAATTCAGATTTTCATATCATATTTTTATTTTATCCTATAATAGTACTTGGGACCTATTTAAAGTAGGGGAAAAAGAAAAAAAAAGCTGCATCATGTTTTCTAGGGATTTACACAATATGAATAAAATCCAAATTTATTTTCTCCCTTAAATATATATATATATATACTTATAGCAATATATGCATTGTATATATGTTTGTATATATATATATGTACATGTATAATCTTTTGAATAAAGTTTTATAAAACTTAGAGATTAGAATGTAAATTCCTTAAGTAGAAATTAAGCATTCTTGAAGTCATGATTATCTATTTTCTTTGTCTTTGAATCCTAGCACTTTATCTGTGGTCTTGAACATAGCAGAAAATTAATGTTATTTGAACTGACTAATTTCTTGTTGAATTTGGCGATAAAAGATTTACAGTTTCTTAAGACTACCTAACATTCCTTGACAATTAAATTCAGCTAATTTTTCCTAGTGCTTTTGTTGAATACATTTTCTGTGATAACCTCCTCTTGTTTATGCATTAACACATTAGTTGTTACTAATACTAAATTGTGCCATGTGGTTATAATTAGTTACAGAAAATGATGGGGAATTCTTGAATATTTATTTGAGTGTATTTTGTTTATGTGTTGACTGTTTTCTATTGACAGATCTCTAAAGCATTCCAGTCAGTAGAGACACCCAGTTAAATGCCATTTATCTTGATGAGAATTTTATTCTAGGGAAGGATATACATTATTCATCATATTGAAGGGGTTTAGCTTTGCACACATGTCCTACTGGTAAAGTTTGCTCTGCTTTAAGGTAGATGTGAATAATGCATTTACCATGTACTAATTTAGAAATAAAACATGAAAAAAGTCCAAGTTAAAAGGCTGTGAGAATTAAGGAATAAACTTTATTAAAAATAAAATAAGCCTGAAAGAAAATAGAGCAAATATTATTTTTCTTCATGAGGTTTTAAAAATAATTTGCTTTATTGCTGTATTTTACACAATAATAATCGTTATTCCTCCACACTTTCCCTCCTCATTCACACCTTCCTCTTTCTCACCTAATTGAATCTTCTCATGTAATAAAGACACAAAGTTTAGCTAAATGAATAAACTTATTGATTTTGACTAATGGACTCAATAACATTCTGCATGTGAAGTCTACCACTCATCCATCAAGAAGAGGGAAATCTGGTCTCAGAGATCAAAACTGATCATTACCATTAATTGGGCTTCTTTTGAGTATTGTTTTGAGAATATTTTTGTAGTCAGAGTCTATTGTCCTGATTCTACTTCAGGGACATCAGAGACCATCTAATATAATATATCATTTTATAGATGAGGGAGATTAAATATCATGACCAAATAATAGAGAGTTGTAGAACTAAGATTTACTTTAGAGAAAGCATTCTTTTAATTATGCTGCACTGTCCTTTCAAGAATACCTCCTTTATTTCCAATTTTTTACCTTTTTTCTTTTCTTTAATTTTTTTTATTCTAATTTTGTACAATTTTTTTTTTACATTAATAAAATATTCTTGTTTACAAGTAAACAAAATACCCCCTCCTCCCCCATGAATATAGATAGACTTGCTTGGGCGAAAAAAGTAAAGGGGAGAGAAAAAAATTAAAATAAAAAAAATAATAGTAATAATTGTAGGTATGGCCAGGTGGCACAATGGACAAAGCACCAGCCCTGGAGCCAGGAACACCTGAGTCCATATGCAGCCTCGTAAACCCAACAATCACCCAGCTGTGTGACATGCAAGCCACCCGATCCCCACTGCCCTGCAAAAACCAAAAAGAAGAAAAAAAAGACCCAAAATAAAATAAAATAGTAATAATAATAGGGGTGGCTGGGTGGCAGACAGAGCATTGGCCCTTGAGCCAGGAGCACCTGGGTCCAAATCCGGCCCCAGACACCCAAAGATCACCCAGCTATGTGGCCCCAGGCAGGCCACCCAGCCCCACTTGCCCTGCACCCTCCCCCAAATAATAATAACAAAAAATGTGCTTGAGTCTTTGTTCCAACACCAACAACTCTGTCATGGGTGGATCACATTCTTTATGATAAGTCCATCACAAAAGTCAGGAGATCGCAATTCCCTCCCTTCCCATTTCTCCACCATCATGCACTCTATTTTCTCTCTCCTTTCACTCTGACTCTGCTGCAGGGTCCCTGAGTGGCGCAGCAGACAGATCCCCAGTCCTGGGGTCAAGAAGCCCTGAGCCCCCATACCACCCCTTAGGCCCAGAATCCACCTGGCCCTGTGGTCCTGGGCAGGCCTTCCAATCCCAGCCCCTTGCAAGAAGTAAGAAAGAAAATGTGTTATATCTGGCCACTCTCCCCCCCATGGTCCATCCTCTCCTCCTTTATTCACATCCCCACCCTTTCCCCTTGCTCCTGGCTCCTTCCCACTTCAGATATCCATACCCCATTGAGTATGTATGCTGTTTCCTGTCCTAGTCATCTCTGATGAGAGCAAAGGTTCCCTCATTCCCCCTTGCCTCCCCACTTCCATATCATTGCAATAGCTCATTGCAATATAAAAAATCTTACGTGAAATATCTTGGACTATTCCCCCTCTCCTTTTTTCTTTCTCCCATTCCATTTCCCCTTTTTTTTTTATTGACTCCATTTTTACACCATATTTTATCTTCGAATTCAGCTTTCTCCTGTGCTTCAACCACAAAAGCTCTCTCTACCTGCTCTATTAACTGAGAAAGTTCATATCAGTATTATCAGTGTCATTATTCTATGCAGGAATACATGCAGTTCATCCTCATTAAGTCCCTCATATTTCCCCCCTCTTCTCCAATCTCCATGCTTCACCTGAGTCCTGTATCTGAAGATCAAACCTTCTGTTCAGCTCTGGCCATTCCAAAAGGAACATTTGAAATTCCCCTGGTTCATTGAAAGTCCATCTTTTTCCCTGGAAGAGGACATTCAGCCTTGCTGGGTAGTTCATTCTTGGCTGCATTCTGAGCTCTTTTGCCTTCCGGTATATTGTATTCTAAGCCCTATGAGCTTCCAATGTAGCTGCTGCTAAGTCCTGTGTGATCCTGACTGCAGCTCCACGATATTTGAACTGTGTCCTTCTGGCTGCTTGTAATATTTTCTCTTTGACTTGGGAGTTCTGGAATTTGGCTATAATATTCCTAGCGGTTGGTTTTGTGGGGATCTCTTTCTCGGGGGGATTGGTGGATTCTCTCCATTTCTATTTTGCCCTCTGCTTCTAGAATATCAGGGCAATTTTCCTGTAGTAATTCTTTGAAAATGATGTCAAGGGTCTTTTCCTGATCATGACTTTCAGGTATTACAATAATTTTTAAATCATCTTTCCTAAGTCTGTTTTCCATATCAGTTGTTTTTTCAATGAGGTATTTCACATTTTCTTCTAATTTTTCATTTTTTTTGTTTTGAAGTATTGATTCCTGATTTCTGTTAAATTCATCAATCTCCCTGAATTCTATTCTTTGTCTGAAGGATTTGTTCTCCTCAGAGTTTTCTTATCTCTTTTTTCCATCTGGCCAATTTTGCTTTTTAAAGCATTCTTCTCCTTAATAACTTTTTGAACTGTTTTATCCATTTGACCTAAGCTGGTTTTTAGCATGCTATTTTCTTCAGCATTTTTTCGGATTTCCTTGACTAAGCTGCTGACTTCATTTTCATGTTTTTCCTGCATCTCTCTCCTTTCTTTTCTCAGTTTTTCTTCCAACTCCCTCATTTGATTTTCAAAGTCTTTTCTGAGCTCTGTCATAGCCTGAGCCCAATTTCTGTTTTTCTTGGAGTCTTTAGGTGCAGGAGCTTGTGCTTCCTCATCTTCAGACTGAGTATTTTGATCCTTCTTGGGCTCATTTGCAAAATATTTCTCAATAGTCTTCCTTTTGTTTCTTTGCTTGCTCATTTTCCTGGCTTGGGCCTGGTTAGGGGGTGCTTCCTGAGCTTTTGGGACACTCCCACAAGGGTCTCAGTGTGTGAGGCTCTGTCCTCCCTCCTGGTCTGTGAATGACCATAAGTGCCCCCCCCCCCACACGGCTGAGGTGGGGGGGCCTGTTGTTCTATGGGGGGGCCTAGACTGGGATCAGGATCTGAATGTGGTCAGAGCCTCAGAGTCCTGTTCCAGAGGCAGAGGACAGAGCTCAGCAGTCTCTTCACTCCCCTCCCTCAGCTCAATGGGCTCATGCCCTGGGGGCTCCTGCTTACCAGCTCCTCCTGCTTCTGTTCCTGGATCTGGGCTGCGGAAAGACCAAGCTGCTGGCTGTGTGCCCTGAGGGCTGGGTTCCACTGCTTGCTCTGGCAGAGGTCCCCCGCTGTTCCCCCACTTTGTGCCGGTGCTCCCCGGGGTGCAGCTCAGGAGACTCCCCCGCTGCTGTGAGCTGAGACTCCCAGTGCCCTGGGGCTGCCTCCGGGAGGCTGAAGTTCTTTGGCTCTGACAGGCCACCCCTCTGGCAGGCCGCCTCTCTGATCCCAGGGAGCAGAGCCTTTCTGCTCTTTTCCAGGTTACTTTGAGTAGGAGAACTGCCTCACTGGGTCCCTTTGTGGGTTCTGTCTGTCGAAAGTTTAGTTAGAGTCCTTAGCTGATGAGTTTTATCAGAGAGCTCCTAAGGCTAGATCCCTTCTTGTTGCTATCTTGGCTCCGCCCCCTATTTCCAATTTTTGCTATGAAATGTGGTCAGTTCTTTCCTATTTTTTAGACTATTCTTTTTTCTGAAGGTTCATATGAGACTCTATTTAAAAAATCAAAGTGGAAAATTATTTTATATAGAGAAAGTAATTTAGAATAAAGTAGCACTATAGTAGCACTATAAAGTAGCACCTAGCCTAATCATCTTTTCCATTCAGTTGTACATTTCTTGAACCTCTCTTTTATATTCCCAGTGATTAATAAAGTATCTGGTTAATAAATACTTATTGATTGATTAATCTTATGTTTGTGATGAAAGAGTACTTCTCTGTGCTAATAAAACATTCCTATGTAGATACCTATAAATCTGGAGCCTCAGTAAAGGATAATTAAAAAAAAATCTTGACAAAGAGGGAACTAGTCGGGTTATTTTTGTAAAGGCCTTGCTCTCTTAGAATGAGTAATAAAAATGGAATTGCTTCAAAATATGCTGTCCCTTTGAGAAAAGGAGAGAAGGAAGATAAAGATGGCTTAGGGAGCAAAGGTTATATGCTCCCATCTTCTGCAATTCAAAGACTGAGAAGGGTAAAACTCTGGAGATTTCATTAGAATTTGCCCTTCCAGGCCTCACATCCTGACCCAAATCCTGGAAGAGAGAGCACATCTGATTCTAGGCAATGACTAGACCATTTTTTAACCTTTCTTTTATACCTTTTCTCCTGCCAAATCTCATGTTACACATACACAAGTTAAACTTTGACTTTTTATTATTATGCACTCTGTGGTTCTGTGAATGAGTGCTGAAAGTTTGATGATATGATACAGGGGAAAGTCTAGTTGCTGTCAGAGGGGATTTTTCTCTCTGTGTGAATATAAAATATCCCAGGACTTTTGAATCTGATCTAGAGTTTTGAAAACAGAAATAAATTGTACATACCAAGATCACCATTTTCTGCTATTTTAGGGAATTAAAGAATATGAAAGATATTTCTTTATAGGATTATCTGACTTTTTCTCCCAGTAGTATCTCTCTCCATTTCTTCCTTTCTTCATAGGTATGCATTATTTATTAAATTCTTGAACACTTCTCTGACTCATTTTCCTTCCCTTTCTCTCTTCTCTCCAATCCAAGACAATTTCTTGGTCCTTGTAACATTTTACAATTACCAATGGACTGATGTTGGGTTTTAAAGTTGTTGCTTTTGGTATCATAAAAGAAATGGACATATGTTAAAAAACTAATATGTGAGTAGGAATCCTTTTTACATAGAATGCACATATAGAACTTACCTGTGGCATTGCTATAAGTCAGACCAACACAAAGTGGAGAATTGATTTAGATGTTGAATTGATTTAGATTGCAATCATTGAGTTTACTTATCCTTTCCTATATCCTCTATGAAACCCATAAGGATTGTGACTGAAGTAACTCAGGTAAATTGTCAGAATTAGGACATGAACCCAGATCATTTCAGCCCTACCAGATATTGTCATATAAATGTAGGGGTGGGTAGATTAAGGAGTCAATAATTTAGTTGAGGAATTCTCCATTTATTCTATGAGCTTACTATATGGGCCTTTTTTAAAAAAGGCAACAGATAAAATATAGGGGACTTCTAGTAATTGGCAAATGAAGATCAATTACCTTCTCCTCTCTTTGATAGAGTCTAACAAATTGTACTTTCATTCCCAGTAACCAAACTCATAATGATCTGGTCCTGATGAAATAGGAATTGAGACTGGCCTGATCTCTACCTATGGGCAGCTCTCAAAATATAACAATGAAACAAGGGAGAAATACTTCCTTCCTCCCCTCCTGTCCCCGCCCCCCACCCATTCTTAAGCCCTTAGCATTTTGGGAGAAAGTGTAGGAAATAAGGCAAAAGAAAAGTTTTCTCAAGAACATTTGAGATTGCAATCAGATGACTTTAGTAGGCCATGGGGTAATTAGGTGATACAGTGGATAGAGTGCCAGGCTTGGAGTCACAAGACTCAACTTCCTAAATTCAATTCTAGCTTAAAATATTTGCTAATTGTATGACCCTGAGCAAGTCAATTAATTATATGTGCCTCACTTTCCTCATCTGAAAAAAATGAGGTGGAGTAAAAAATGACAAACTACTCTAGTATCTTTGCTAAGAAAGACCCCCCAAATGGGGTCAACAGGAGTCAGATGTGACTGAATAACAGTAAATAGGCCATGACATCTTCAATCACCCCAAATTAAGAGTTCCTTATTTATCTAAATAAATATTAACTGATCTCACAGGATCCTCAAATATTGAATGAACCTGAGATTGTTGCAGCTCGAAGTATGTGAGCTAGCTGTTTGTCCTTCCACCAATGCTTATCTTCCATGGGTGTCAAGTAAACTGGTTTCCATCTGTATGAAAATGTAAATTAGTTTTTGACCCATTGACTTTTAGAATACATAATGTTCATTTCTGCTCTGTCAGGTCACAAGATAGAGATGGGGTTCAAGGCTTGTTGCACTGTTTTTTTTTTGTTTTTGTTTTTTCCAAGGCAAATGGGGTTAAGTGGCTTGCCCAAGGCCACACAGCTAGGTAATTATTAAGTGTCTGAGACCAGATCTGAACCCAGGTACTCCTGACTCCAGGGCCGGTGCTTTATCCACTGCGCCACCTAGCTGCCCCTGCACTGGTTTTTTAATTGTGATTTGTTTAGTAACTTTAATCTTAAAATGTATTTTTAAAGAAAATTTGAATTTGCCTGTTAAAAAAAGGAGTTCCTTATTATACTTTAGGTATTCCTAGTTTTTCTCTCCAATTTACAGTTATACAATTTACAATTGATTAAAAATGACAAGTTTTGGCTATTTCTTTAAAAGGTTGAATATTTCTTTGGGTAAAATGAAGCACTCCCCTGTCCATTACAAGGTTATTTCTTTAGAAAAACCAGATTCAACCTACATATCTTTACTGGTGTCTTTATTAAGTACTTCCTTTATTTTGATTTAAAGATTTTCTCCTACGAAAATAACTTCATTTGTGAACTTTCCTGTATAATAAAAAGCATGTAATTCTTTTGTTACTTTTTAATTGGACCCTAAAGGTGTAGCAGTTCCTCAGGCTGTTTTCAGAGAAAATATTCTAACAATAAGTTATTTTTTTAAAAAATGTTCTAAATCAGTGGTAATTATAGAATTAAAAATTAAGAAACTCTAAGGTCTACTTCATACCAGTAAGATTGTGGAGAAGTACATTCTAGGCTCAGGGGATAATTTGAACAAAGATACTTGAATGGGAAGTAGAAGACAAATTTGGGGAAAAAAAGATGAGTAAATAAAACCTTTGTGAACAAATTCAAAGTTCTTTGGCAGAAAATATGGCTTGGATCTTTCTATGTCTTATGAAGTGTTAATATCAATATTTTGTAGTTTATCATTTACTCTAGTAGAGAAACATGATTTAAGGAGCAATATATATTTGAATGAAAGACTGAATGAATCAACTGTTTTTTACTAAAAATCTGATATCTTTTCAATACTTTTTAAAGCTGTTCATTATGAGGCCTATAAAATCATTAATCTTAGAGATTTTATGGCTCATCGGTAAGACCAATTAACTCTGGAATAAGGGGACCCATGTTTACACACACACACACACACACACACACACACACACACACACGTACCCACATACCCACACACACACACACCCTCCTATTGACATGTTCTGTTTTACCTTGTTCAAGTCATTTATGAGGAGGGAAAAAGGAGAGAAAAGAGAATAAGCATTTATAAATTACCTATTACGTTCTGTACTAAGCACTTACTTATTTGGCACAACCCTGGGAGGTCGCTGCTCTTAATATTCCCCATTTAACAATGAGGAAACTGGAATAGAAGTTAAATTACTTGCCCAGGATCACACAGCTAATGGGTGCCTGAAGTCAATTTTGAATTCAGGTGTCCCTGACTCCAGGCTCAACACTCTCTCCACTGTGTCACCAGTTACCTCTCTCAGCTTCTGGTTCCTTTTCTGTAAAATATGAGAGTTGAGCTAGATGGTTTCTAAGGTCTATTCCTTATCTATATCTTCAATATAGTCTAACTTCTAAAAAAATGGAGTTTTTCTCTTGTTTAGCTTCAGACTTCATGTGTTCCCTTAGGAATATATTCCTAATACTGTATTTAATTGCTATTTGAGAGTGGAATTTTCCAATCCCTGGAAATATAACATCTTTCTCTTATAAGAACAGAGTATTGGAAAAGTCTGAGCCGGGACCACTCATAGGTCAGAGTTATTCTTGCAGTGCTCAGAATTTTCCATTTAAAATGATAAAACTTAAAAAGTAAATTGAAAAAATAGATTAGCAGATTCAGTGGTGTCAAACTAGAAGATGGAGCATGTTTCCCATAAACTTCCCAATTTAGTAACACCCTACCTCTTCCTGAAAATAATAATGAATAATACACGAAAATCTTTAATGCCATCTTTGAGCTTTCGGTTGATAAAAGGAACCACTGTTTAGCTTCAAAGCTTTTAAAAAAAAATTTACAGAGAGATATTTTATCCTTTACAATGCATCTTCTCTATTCACTGCCTACCCCCAATCCCAATGGCATGCTCAATCCATCTTCATAGCACTACACATCTTCAAGTGTGTGTATAAATTCTGTCAGAGAGGAATACAGCTTCATAGTGGGCAGTTGCCAACAGGATTGTACAGGGAGTTTTCCTGCTCAATGTGAAAATTGATCAAGGGTGACAGCTGTTTATGCACTCTTCGCATGGAGGTTTTAAAGTTCAATTTGTGTTCATTGCATTGTTTTTGCCACAGTCCTCATCATCAGGTGCTATGTTATTAAACATCCTTTTTTTTAGGGTTTTCTTCAAGGAATATTGCTTATTTCTTCTCTTATAAATTGTTAATGGCCACAAAAATATTGCATAGCCTTTCAGTCAGTTGTGCTTTTACATCAGCTCTTGGTCCAGTTTTAACCTAATCATTTTAAAGTTCTGAGTCCAAGAAGACCCATCCTTGGGAATGAATTCTAGAGTTACTAACATAATTAGCTAAATAATGTATTCTTTTTGTATTAGACTGAAAATTGGTTAGCTTTTCTCATCATTGAATCACAGATTGAAATGTCAGGATCATATTTTTATGCTTTTCTTAGATGTTACCCAAATATCTCTTGTCCATTTTCACCTTTCCATTTTCATTTCCAGTATCCTGCTTCAGGCCTTCATTAATTCTTTTCCAGAAAAAAAAGTTCATATTTCTGGTTTCTTCTCCATTCAAATCATTTTCCACACTGATTCCAGACTATTCTGAAATTCAATTCAATTAAACAAATATGTGTTGGGTCTACTATGGATGAAGAGTTGTGCTAAGCCCTAGAAAAACAATGATAGATGAGACACATATCTCATTATAAAGGAACTTGTAAAGGAATGGAAGAAAAATCATGTACAAAATTAAACATAGAATAATGAATGACATAAATGTAAAAGATTAATTCAGGCTAACTATTAGGCAATATTTAGAAGAAGTGGAGACTTCTTTCAGTAGAGAAGCAATAGGAGTTAGGGAAACCTTCATGAAAGAGGTTGTACATGGGTTGGCCTTTAAACAAAACTAGGGATTTCAAAAGAGAGGAGGTCAGGTGTTATTGGAGAATAAGTACCTTCCAGGTTTGGAGGGATAAGATGAGCATAGAAATGGGAAAAGACAGGGTAAGAACTGGGGAGGGAGAATATGCAAGGAAATTTTAAATTTGGTTGGATCATAGAATAGTAATAGACAAAGAAAGGTAGCTTGGATTTAGATTGTAGTTGGTTGTCTAAAAAATAAAGAGACAGGGAAGGATGAAAGGTGTCTTAGGATAACTGGGGGAATGGTATGAAAGAATTGGAATGGAAAGATTTGAGGAAACCCAATTTAGAAATTATTATGTTAGTCTAGGAAAGAAAAGAGTGCATAAAACTCAGCAATTGTAGTATAAGTATAAAGGAGATGGATGCAAAGGATGTTTTGGAAATAACATTTTGGTAACTTATTGTGTCAGATGAGGGAGAAGGAAGATCATTGAGCTTACTGATTTGACTGAGAAAATTGTGGTGTCATTGCCAAATTTAAAAAGTAGAAGGAAGGGAGGAGGTTTTTGAGCAAATGGGTAAATTTTTAGATGTGATGAGCCCTAAAGTATTGGTAAGACTTCCTTGTGAAAGTGTAGAATCTCTTCATCTTATTAATTTTTTGGTAAAAAAATCTTCAATTGTGTCTTAGTTCCTACTGATTAAAGTTTAAAGCTTAACATTCTAAATACTTCATGATCCAGTTTCAGGATATCTGTGGTACCTTATCTTCTAGTTCTTCCTTTCATGAATCCTTTGCTATAGTTGAATTTCACCTTTCATATTCCATTGAAAAAAATCGAGGCTATTGTCAATGAATTCTTCTCTCTTCCTCTTCTTATATTATTCAGTAATCTTCTTCTGGTCTTTTTTCTCTTACTCCAAGGTCACCCTTTTAAAAATTTTTATTCATTTTTTCCCAATTACATGAAAATATACTTTTCTGCATTCATCTTCTTGCAAGCTTTTTGTTCACATTTTTCTAGCACCCTCTCTTTTGAATAGTCTTATATAGATTGTACATATACAATTGTATTTAACATAATATTTAACACAGTCATATTGTGAAAGAGGAATTAGAACGAAGGGAAAATCATGAGAAAGAAATGAAAATATAAAAAAGAATTTTAAAGTGCACATAGCATGACTTTGTTCTGCATTCAGACTCCACAGTTTTTTCCTTCTAGATGTGGATGGCATTTTCCATAAGTCTCTTGGGATTGTCCTTGATCACTGAACTGCTGGGAGGATCTCCATCCATCATAGCTGATCATCTAACAATGTTGCTATTATTTTGTATAATGTTCTTCTGGTTCTACTCACTTCACTCAACATCAGTTTATACAAGTCTTTCCATGCTTTTCTAAAGTCTAGATACTCATGATTTCTTACAGAACAATAGTACTCCATCACATTCATACACCATAATTTGTTCAGCCATTCTCCAAATGATGAATGTCCCCTTAATTTCCAATTCTCTGCCACTACAAAAAGAGCTCCTATAAATGTTTTTTGTTCATTTGGGTTCCCACCCCCTTTTTATGATCTCTTTGGGATATAGAAAACTACCCTTTCTATATGTATCCTTGATCTTATTTCTTCCTGTCTTCTCTAATGGCTTTTTCCTACTGTCATTTCTATCCTCATCTTTAATCTTTCTATCTACTGCCTCTACTATTGCCCACAAAACAAAAGCCCTTACTTGATCCTACAGCCCCCACTATCATCCAATGGATACCTCACTCTCCGAAGACAAATTTCTTGAGAAAATCTTCTACACTTGGTGCCTCTGCTTTCCCTCTTCTCAAACTCTTCTAAACTCTTTGAAATCTAACTTCCACTGAATCATTTAACTGAAACTGCTCTCTCTTCAATGTTATCCATGCGTTCTTATTTACCAAATAAAATGTCCTTTTCTCAAGAAAGCATTATTTAAATTTCTTCACCACCATTTTCCTTCTGGATGCTCTCTCTTCTCTGGACTTTTTTGACACTACTCTATTCTGGCTTTTATCTCTCTGACTTTTTCCTTCTTAATTTCCTTTGCTGGTTCTTCATCCATGTCATGCCTTCTAACTATGGGTCAGCCCAGAACTATCCCTTGGGTTTTGAGATATTTCTTTAACATTATGAATTTAGATCTAATTTAGGATTATTAGTTCCATTATAGGTATAATACTTTTCTCATGTAAACAGTAAAGGAAATCATCCAGGAAAGTTAATCCAACTCAGTCCTTTTTTAAAAAAAATTTTTATTGTATAAATATTTTATTTGTTTTCCAATTACATACAATGATAGTTTTTACCAATTTCTTTACCAATCCCTCCTTTCCTTCCTCCCTTCAACAGAAGGCAATCTGATTTAAACTTTACATTTTCATCTGTGATAAGCTTAGATTGAAACTGAACGTGTTGTGAGAAGAGTCAGATTCAAAAGGAAGAAAGAAAATATTAGATAGCAAAATTACAAAATGCATAAGACAGCTTTTAAAAATTGAAGATAAAAAGCTTTGGTCTTTGTTTAAGTTTCATAGTTCCATCTCTGGATACAGATGGTAGTCTCCATCACAAATCTCCTAAAATTGTCCCTGATTATTGCATTGTTAGAATGAGCAAGTCCATCAAGATTGATCATCATCCCATGTTGTTAGTGGTTCTACTCATCTCATCCAGCATCAAGTCATGCAAGTCTTTCCAGACTTTTCTGAAAGCCCTTCCCTCAAGATTTCTTATAGAACCGTAGTGTTCCATCACATACATGTACCCCAATTTGTTCAGACATTCCTCAATTGATGGGCATCCCCTCTATTTACAATTCTGACTACAGAGCAGCTATGAATATTTTTGTACCTCTGGGATTTTTATCCTTTTTCATCATCTCTTCAGGATAACAGACCCAGTAATGGTATTGCTAGATCAAAGGACATGTACATTTGTATTGCCCTTTGTGCATAATTCCAAATTGCTCTCCAGAAGGGTTGGATCATTCACAACCTCACCCTCTCCAATAATGATCATTTCTGCCCTTTTTATGATAGAAAGAATATATGTTTTTTAATGTCAGAATGAAACCAGCAACAACATTGATTTATTTACATTTTTTTGTGTAATATTAAACCAAAAGACAGCATGACATAGTCAATGGAGAGATGATCTTTGAACCAAGAAGACTGGGTTCAAGATTTACTTCTTTTCAAACCTGGCTAAATCACTTGTAAAACTGCAGGCACCTGTCTAAGACTTTAAGTTGCAGAAAAGGTGCTGACCTGGTTTGGTAATGGGAATTTCCTCTTCCAGGGGTTCCCTATGTGAGTGAATAAATAATATAAATGAAACCACAAATACAGACTCTCTCTAATGCTGAACTTTTATTTCCATTACAAATTATATAATGATATGACCATACATACCCAAAATCTTTGTTACCAGAACAGTGCTTTAGTTAAAGGAAATGGAATATCTATGAAAGCTTTTATGTTAGTTATGTATTCCTCATTAGCTTTTCAAACAGTCATTTTACTTTTGAACTCTTTAGTGATTATAAACTCATTGGATAAGAACTCACAGTGGGCTACATTATGTTACAAAGTGACTATTCAGCTTTCAATTAATATTAATAACAGAGTATGTGCTACAAAGGAATGAGAGCCATTAAACATCTATTGATTTTTTTTTTTGTTCTAATTTCTGCTTTGCTTTGCTTCTGTGTACATCATTTCATTTTGATTTTAAAAGCTAGCCTATAATTTGTTGCAGGGCAGCATCGAGGAACTTACGGATTGTAATATGCTTTACTTTTTAATTAGCACTGAAAGCTGAAGGCAGGGAACATAAGGGAACAAGTGATTTAAAACCGTATTAGCTGATTGGCTACAAAATAGCATTGGGAACTATTTTTTTTATTCCTAGCCAATAGCCTCTTCAAAGGCTTTGTAGGAAAACTTAGATTTAGTTTGATGGGCTTTCTTTGGAGATTTTACTGTTAGGCCAGAGAGAGGCAAAACCAAGTTAAACTTTATTCAGAAGAATTAAGTTAAACTCAAAGCAGTTACTAGCCTCAGGGCAAAGCTCTCTCTTGGCTACTAGGAGGAGGGATGAAAATGCCGTAAATGAAACAATAGCAGTAAAATCTATTTCCAAATCTCTGCATATGGGTGCTTTAATAATTATAGATCATATTCACTTCCATGTTGTTTCAAAGACTGAAGCCCCTTGGGATCCAATTGCTGCCCTGTGGCCCACTATTTAGGAAGAAGAATATTCGTGAAGAAGCAAATTTTTCTTATTGTTCATTATGGAAGCAAGAACTGGACATAAACATAGGCTACAAAATGTATTTTAATTTATTTTGCATGTGACTATTTCAATAGACATTTGCATCTTGTGTATTGTGAGCTTTTTGCCAATCTCTTCCCCTTCCTGGGCTTTCATCTTTTATTCTTAGCTCTTTTGCACCAAGTTTTCCACCTTGATTTTTTTTGCTTCCCTGCCTCTTAACACAGTTCCAACACGAAAAGATACAATCTAGAATTTTGGGGGGTGTAGTTTTACAGTTTTTTCCAATGAAATGTAAAAAATAATTCTAAACCTTTTTAAATTTTGGATTCCAAATTCCAAATTCTCTCCTTCCTTTTTTGTTCTTATACCATTTTTGAGAAGACAAGCAATCTGATATAGATCGTATTTGTAATGTATATGCAAAACAACTTTATATTAACAAGATATATTAAAAGAATATAGATATATTAAAAATATATATTAAATATATATTAAAAGATATAAATATTTAAAAGATATATTAAAAGAAAACACAAAACAAAAAATGAGAAAAATAAGATATTAAAAATATGTTTTGATCTGCATTCAAACTCCACCAGTTCTTTCTCTAGCATGTTTCATCATAAGTCCTTTAGAATTGTTAGATCATTGTGTTGCCGAGAGTAGTTTATTCACAGTTGATCATTGTACAATATTGCTTTTATCTTGTACAGTGTTTCCTTAGTTCTGCTCACTTCACTTTGCATCAGTTCATGTATCAACATATAGGTCTTCCCAGCTTGCTTGTCATTTCTTATAGCACAATTTTATTCCAAACACAATCAAATATCACACCTTAACATCCATTAGTTTTATCTTCTTGGACTGCTTACACTTTGTCTGACTCTTCAAATTGAAATTTGCTTAAGCACATTTGCTTTATCTTGAGCAGATTTTCAGGTGAAAGGGCATAAGATATGGAAACAGACTCTGGTACCATTTAATGTGCAAAAATCTCTATTAGAGACCCTGTATTTTTAAAATTTCTTATGGAAGAAAACTTGACTCTCACTTTTTCACCAAACATTTTTTTCTTTTCATTCAAATTTCCTGAATCTCACTTGGTACAGAAGGTCTCCTTTAGAGAAAATATTTTATTGCCACTTTCAGTTTTTTCATTGTTATTTCTGAGATGAGAGTCAGTAAGGCATAATGGACAGAGTTCCAATCTTGGAGTCAGGAAGGTTGGGTTCAAGGGTGACTTCCAACTCATAATGGCTGCTTGACTTGGGCAAATCATTTACCCTCTCAGAGCTCTAGGCATTTCTCATTTTATTTGTTTTTGCAAGGCAAAGGGGTTAAGTGATTTGCCCAAGGTCACAGAGCTAGTAAGTATCAAGTGTCTGAGGTCACTTTTGAACTCAGGTCCTCCTGACTCCAGGACCAGTGCTCACTGCACCATCTAGCTGCCCCAGACAAATTCTCTAAGATTTTACTTTTCAAAGAAGGTGCCAGTCTTCATTAGTGTAGGGAGTTTTCTCTTCCCTGGAACCTCTAAAATAATAAAATTATTTCTTTTATTATCGTAGACTCAATTCTGCCTCAATTTTTGTATATTTAGCTCCATGCTCCCCGATCCTCCCAAAATGAATGCTTGCTTGTCAAAAAAAAAAAAAGGCAAGCAAAAACATCTGATAGAAGTGACCACTTCTGACAATATAATGACACATTGCTCATGTGGTTGCCTATTTTTCAACTGGGAAGGGAGAATTATATTTCATTATTTGTTCCCTAGGGCCAAGTATCTTTTTTACAGTTGTCATTTTGATTTCTTTCAGCATTCCTTTTCACTTGTATTATTAAAGTCATTGAGTATGTTGTTCTGTTTCTGATAACTTTATTATTTTATACAAATCATCAAGAATTTCATTAAATTCTTTACGCTCTTAATTTATCATATAATAATATTTCATTACATTTACATATGCCAGTGTGCTCAACCAGTCCTCAAGTTAATGTATATTCACTTTGTTATTTATTATTTGTTGCTATTATTATTATTATTATTATTATTATTATATTTTATTATTTGTTTTCTAGTGATTTGCTAACCTACAATGTTTTAGCATAATTTGAACCCTTGTGTTTATTTTTTTTTATCTTTTGTGGGACATATGTCCAGTAGAGTGATCACTAGGTCAAATAGTATATCCAATTTAATTTAATATGTTCACATAACTTAGAAGAAACTTTATTTTTTTCAGATTATATGAATTAGATTCTATAGAACATTTTTTGGTTTAGTGTTTATTTTTCTTATGAACAAATACAAGAAGTCTAGCAAATAACAAATTTTAAAAATTAATAGAGAAGGGACAGCTAGGTGGCATATAGTGGATAAAGCACCGGCCCTGGAGTCAGGAGTACCTGGGTTCAAATCCCATCTCAGACACTTAATAATTACCTAGCTGTGTGCCCTTGGGCAAGCCACTTAACCTTGTTTGCCTTGCAAAAAAAAAACTTAAAAAAAATTAATAGAGAAAATAAAAAAAATCAATCCTTTTTATGGATAGTTATATTTCTTTGGTAATATTCATGTAATGCTACATTAAATTTTAATTTCCTGTAGAGCTAATTTCCTTCCAACTCTAAAATTCTGTGAATTGTTGAAAGATATCGTGTGTTTGTTTTACTACTTTGTTAAAAGGTTGTAGACTTCAGATCAAGATGGAAAGCTAGTAAAGGTTAGAGGCTATTTTGAAAGTGCTGAGCATGGTTTGATTTAAGTTTATCTTTATAAAAACTGTTTGATAATGACCCTGGAAACTTGATAATTCCTAAAAACTGATCATTTAAAAATTTTACCACAATTCCGTTCAAACTAACTTTACCTTGTCTTTAAGCATCTAGATTGGAGTTTTATTGTGCTTGTGCTGTGACTCATAGTATTAGAGATTGTCTGGGGTACTAAGAATTGAGGTAACTTGTCCATGATGGCATAGCTAGTTTGTATCAGAAGCAGATAGTCACCCCAGATTCTCCTGACTCCAAGAGCAATCCTTTCTCCATTGCATCCTGCTGTCTCTCATTGTTTGGCAATATCCAGAAAATAAGTGATTTGTGCTGAATAACAGATCAAAGAAATTATTACATTTTAGAAAAGGACTAGCATATTATAAGTTCAAATAAAATGGAATCAGAAGGTTTTATACATAGAAAGTGACAATTATGGTTCTGTTTTTAAATAGTCTGATTATCCTTTTGAAAGTTATTTCTTGAGAAATATACTAATACATTGCAGTGGTTATTAAAAAATTCTTTCAGTTCCCAAAATTCTACTCTTTACTGTCCTCAGAAAATAAATTTTCTGACAACATTGAAAATTTTATAATGAAAATCTCTAAAGATCTGATTTTTAATTTCTACATGCTGCATAGAGTGAAGGAAGGAGTGAGACGGTGTACGTAAAGGATCTTTCTCTTAGCTCTAATATCAGCTTAAAATTTGTTGTGAAAAGTGTTAAGTCCTTCCATCTATTAACCCCTTTGAGGTTTTCCTTTATCTTTATCTACATATTTTAACTCCAAAGTCAGACCAAGATAAATTTATATAAAATATTTTCATTGATTATAGACAATATCTATTTCTGAAATAGTTTATCAGTGTGGATTCTATACAAAAAGAACGCAGAGCTTTATTCCCTATATAGGAAGTAGTAGGATTTCACCAGCTCACCCAGTGACATTAATATAAAGTAAGAAATATTTAAAGATTTAGCTACTTTTATCTTTTATACATGTATATATACATATATGTATATATACATATGCATATATATATATTAGTCCACCTTCTCTGCCTTGGGCAGATCAGCCTCATTTCTCTTTCCCCATACATATCTGACCATTTTCTGCTTCCAAACTATCACACATACCACTACTTCTCACTTAGGACATCTATATGGGAGACTTTTCAATAATCTTCCATTCTTCATGGGGGCCAGAAATCCTGCTGAAATGATTAAATTTCTCTGCAGTTTACTCTGTTATTCACACAGACACATGGTGGCCTTTCAGAAATCCTGAGACTCTTCTGAGAATTTGGGTTGGGATAAAAGCTTATAGAAAACCAGTATCTGCTATTAGTTTGATACTTTTGGAAATGGAAAAAAAGACATCTGTTCTAGCTTCCTCTATATCCCTGTTTAGATTCTAAGTTGACATTGGAAGGAACCAGGGCAATTCTATTTTTTTTTCAGTTAGTCCCCCTTGGGATTCCTCCAGAATAGCTAGCCCCTTAGAATTGATTCAACTGTTTCAAAGGATATTAAGATAGATGAGAGTTCTCACACATTTATTTCTTCTGTTGCTCCAAGCTTCCAAATCCAATCATTTTCCTATCTCCAGGGAAAGTGTTTCTCTGGAACAAGCCATAGTCTTGGCTAGGGACAGACGAAAACTCCCAATTTAAATTGTACTGTTTGGGGAATTTTTCTTAAAATCTTTCTTGCTTAAGCTTAAGGTCACTGGGTGAGCCAAGAAAATCCTATCCCTTACTATAGAGGAATATAGCTTGGTCTTCCTTTTGCATAGACTTTTCCATCTCAAATAGTGGATAGACCATCTCAGAAACAGATAATGTATATAACCAATAAGAATGTTTCATGGTAAATTTATTTTAAACTGATTTTGGAGATGAAGGACTTGGATTCAATTTTGAGTTCTGCCACTTAGTATTTGTACAACTCCAGGCAAAATACTCTTGCTTTCTGAAGTTGCTTTCTCATTAGTAGAATTAATAAATTAAAATAAATGAGCTCTAAGATTACTTTAAATTTATGATCTAGAATCATTTTAATGCCTAAAATTAGAATATGGGAAAGATGGTGAAATCTTAAGCCATTTCTCTTCAGTTCCATTTTTCTATAAGTTGAATTTGGTGGGGTGAGAAGGATATCTAAAAGTAATTTCTGTCAGATATAGAGGTAACAGAAAAACATACAGGGTGAATTTAACTTCGCAAAATTTCCTAAAGAAGATGATCTATGTCTATATTCATATCTACATCTATCTATAATGTATTTTATTATTAACACTTGTTTTAAAAGAAATTCAAATTCAAATTCTCTTTCTCCCTCCTTCCCATTGAAAAGGCAAGAGATATATCAATTATATATGTGTAATCTTGCAAAATATTTCTATATTATCAATGTGACCAAAAACAAAGAAAGTGAAAAAATATGCTTAAATTGTCACCTAGTGTTCATTTTCTCTCTCTTTGGAGGTCGCTAGAATTTTTCTTTATAGGGCCTATGGAATTTTTTTTTGGATCATTTCCTTGATCAGAGAAGGTAAGTCTTTTACTGTAGATCATTTTTACAATTTTGTGATTTCTGTGTCTAAAATTCTCCTGGTTCTGCTCATTGCACTTTGCATCAGTTCATATGTCTTTCCAGGTTTTTCTGAAACCAACCTGCTCATCATTTCCTTAAGCATAATAATATTCCAGCATAATCATATACCACAATTTATTTAACCATTCCTCAATTGATAGACACCTTAATTTCTAGTTTTCTGCTCTCACACTAGAGAAGGTAATCTAAGTTTTTAAAAAGTTAGATATCTCCTTAAGTAGTATATATATAGTTTTTTAAAATTTTAGAAAGGTTTTATTCATTTTGAGTTTTATAATTTTTCCCCAATCTTGCTTCCCTCCCCCTACTGCCTATAGAAGGCAGTTTGTTAGTCTTTACATCATTCTCATAGGATGCATTCATCTAAGTTGAATGTGATGAGAGAGAAATCATACCCTTAAAGAAGAAACATATAGTATGAGATATAGCAGAATTACATAATAATTACATAATGAGACAACATTTTTTTTTAAAATTAAAGGAAATAGTCTTTGGTCTTTACTGTTTGATAAACTCAAAGAGTCCAGCTATTGGGATAAAAACTCTCTCTTCGATAAAAACTATTGGGAAAATTGGAAGTTAGTATGGAAGAAACTTAAACTTAAATTAGAGCAACACCTCACACCCTATACCAAGAGAAGATCAAAATGGATACAAACAATATTATAAGCAAACTAGGAGATCAAGGAATAGTTTACCTATCAGATCAATGGAAAGGGAAGCAATTTATGACCAAGCAAGACATGGAGAACACCATTAAAAATGAACTAGATGATTTTGATTAAATTAAATTAAATTAAATTAAAATGCTTTTGCACAGACAAAAACCACTATAACCTCTTGGTTAGTATAGTATAGTATAGTATACTATATAGTAAATTGGGAAACAATTTTTATGACTAGTATTTCTGGTAAAGGACTCATCTCTAAAATGTACAGAGAAATGAGTCAATATTTTTAAAAAAAGACAAGCCATTCCCTAATTGACCAATGGTCAAAGGATATGCATTGACAATTTGAGGAAATCAAAATAGTATATTTTTTGATGATGCATGTGGAAAATGAAAAGGCACATAGTAGGTACTCAATAAATATTTGTTTGAAGAAGAACTTGAGAATCAGAGTACCTTGTGATTATTTACAGGGAATATGTGCCTCAGAAACATATATACAAGGACCCTTATCTGTGGATACATCAGATAGAGTAATTTAGATGAAGAATCAGTCAAACAGTACACATTTATTAAATGCCTGCTCTGCGTTCAGACATTGGTAAAAGTAACTGATAATAGGAAGTTGATCCAAGGAAATGAAAATTGTTTTATTTCCTCACCCCAATGGAATATTTTTCAACAGCATATTGTGATGGCTGCATTAAAATGAAAAAAAAGAATATATATAGATATAAGCATAGATTATTTTCTTTAGGAAATTTCTTTGATAATTTTGAGAGTATCAAAGCTGCTTAACTTTATTGGTTTTTTTTTTATTTTTTATTTTAGATTTTTGCAAGGCAATGGGGTTAAGTGGCTTGCCCAAGGCCACACAGCTAGGGAATTATTAAGTGTCTGAGGTCGAATTTGAACTCAGGTGCTCCTGACTCCAGGTCCGGTGTTCTATCCACTGTGCCACCTAGCTGCCCCACTTTATTGGTTTTGATTATTTTGTTAGCAGTTTCCTTCTTCTTAAATTTCAGTTTTTCCTTTCAGGAGAAAGTCAAAAAAACCATTCTTTTAAACTAGAATTAGAATACCCTGAGCAGTAGCGTGACCTTGTAGATAGGAGTCTTTAGAAATCATTTCTTATTTGGGATCAAGTTTAATCTTTGTAATACTTCCATTTATGTATAGGTTACATTTATGTATCTTGTTCAATTTCTGTATCATTCCATAGATTTTTTTCCTGCTTCTGTTCACTTTGATACATCAGTTCCTAGAAGTCTTCACTTGTTTCTCTAAATTTCATCTTCTCATTTCTCACTGGTACTTAGGATTATATGATCATAGAATGGAGAGACTGAGAATTTAAATGTCTTCTAATTTAACCTTCTTATATGATAGATGAAGAAAAAGAGACATAATGAAATTGTTTGAAACTTATGAGAGTAGTAAATGGTGGTCAGATTTTAAATCCCTGACCTTTGATTCCAAAACAATCATCTTGTCCTCTACACCAAATTTCCTCTTGATCCCTTGATATCACTTGCCATCTTCTCATTTAAGATCAAAGCCTGTTTTAGACATGAATTCATATATGTATGTATATATATATATAATTATTATCCTTAAAAGACAGCATTTATTTGACTCTAAAGCAAAATGCTTTAGATATATTATCTTATTTGATCTTATCAACACCTTCTGAGGAAGATGCTTTTATTATCTCATTTTACAGATGAAGAAATTGAGGCTGAGAAAGGTTAAATGGCTTCTAGGTTAACAGTAAATGTTTTAGATCTTAGAAGTTATATCTTCCTGAGGCCAAGTTCAGCATTCTATACATTTTGCCATCAATGGAGGAGATAAATGAAAGGTAGGAAGTTAAGATACTAAGGGTAGGTAGCCTTCATAAATTTAGAAAAAAATGCTAAGACTATGAAACTCTGATTTCTAGCTTTAAATGTATAATCATATAGCTTCTCAAATAAGAAGGTCCTGCTGGTGATTGAGGCATAATCTAAAACCCATCTGAGTGGATTTTTATTTATCTGACATAGTGTTGCCAAGAAGGTGAACATGGAAGCTTCTCTGGTATCAAATTTATAAAATGAAATTTGTTGTATACAGTTTGACATTGTATGAGCATATCACTTAATTGGAGTAATTAATCTGTTTAAAAGTGCTTTTCCTATTAGAAAGCATCACATATTGTCATATGTTATTCTACTCATTGCTGGATATATATTTGGTGTTTAAGAAAAAAACATGATTGTGTGAAATTAATTTAATATAGCAACTCTTATGACTAATTAAAAATAAATAATGTATAATATTACCATGCTTATGTTTAAAATGTCAGCAAGTATGCAGGCAGGTCAAATAACAGTATATCACCTTCAATCCAAAAGAGGGCTGATTGTAGAAACTGGTGACAAGAACATTGGATTTGAAGTCAGGTGACCTGATTTCAAATTCCAGTTCTGCTACCTAGAACCCTTATGACCTCTGTTAAGTCAAAAATTACTTAGGAGACCTTAGGTTCTTTATCTGTAAATGGAAAGAACTGAATTTAGGGGTTTGGGGGGGTTCTTTCTAACTATAAATCCTATGTTTGCATTTATATCAATGTCATATTATATATTTATATTATATAAATGTAATTTGTCCACCTCTCAGCTGAACAAAATATATAATTTTCTATGAATTCCAAGTTTCTGTCTGGTTAGGGTTGTAAAATACTTGGTAAATTGGAAAGTGTTTACAAATATAAAATATTATCAAGCCTGTCCCTTCATCCCCTCTCTTCAAGTATTTACGAATATAAAATATTATCAAGCCTGTCCCTTCATCCCCTCTCTTCAACCTTACTTGGTTGTCAGATTTTTAAGGGAGAAAATTGGATATATAGACCTAAAATGCTCAGTCAAATGAAACCTATCCATGATGAAGAATTCTATTCCTTGCAAAGTGAATATATATGTTAAAATAACAGTGTTTTCACTTTTTATTCCTCTTTATTGTAAGTGGCTAAGATTAGCTATTGGAAAGCTATTTTCTTCCTTTAGAAACTAAAGAGAGAAGAAAATCCAGTAGCTAAATTTATGAACTTTCACCACTGAAGTTGATGCTATGATAGGAAAATATTGATTTTCTGTACTGACAGAGTAGTTGATAACTTATTTTTGGTTTGACTTAATGTATAAATTGTGAGTTAGGTCAAAAGATTTTTGTGCCATTGTGTGCCAGCTTATCTTGGATCTTGAAAATCCAGCTATTGACTTTTTTTCAGAAAAAATACCTAATTTTACCCCAATGGAATTTTCATTAAGGAAGTTATAGAAGTAACTCTGTAGTGCATATATTTGTGGTATATTACTCATCATACAACTTCAGGAGATGAGGGCATAGACTAGGGAACCATGTCTTATATGCATATTCCTCTCCCCTCATCACCTAGCATATTGTTAGGGACTTTTGCGGGGCAGAGTAGGAGTGATGAGGAAGAACATTCTATCAATGCAGATTATTAGCACATTAGCTTATCAATGGTTTATAATTTATGTCTTAGAGCTGTTTGGGTTCATTAAGAGGCAAAGTGACTTGTTCAGACTCATACCAGCAGAATGTGTCAACAGCAAGACTTGATTTCAGGTCTTCTTGACTCATGTTACTTCTGTTCTGTATATAGTAGATACTTGTCAAAAAGATTAATCTTAGTATGACCCCTCTGGCATAGCCTTATAGCAAATATTTAGAATGTTTCTTTTCTTCTTTTTGCTCCAATGAAGAAGTTATATCCTCTTTTATGTCTCTATATGTCTTTCATTTCTTCCCTCTCCATTATGGATGAAAGCATTGCTTTTCTGTGTCCAGTTCAAATGATAGTAGTTTTGACCTGTGACATCTCTCTTTTGTCCTCTATTTCACTATCCACATCAGATTCACAAATGTTAAACCTTGGTTCTTATATTGGCTCCTTTTCTTATGATTTTCTACTATTTCATGTGCAGAATTTTCTGCTATCTTATTCTGTCTAACAATTGAAGTGAGGGCAAAGTGTATGAATATTTTTCCTACCTCTACGACAACTGAATTTTCATGCTTTTTGGTATCTTGTAGGTATTCAATTATCTTGTAGTTGTCATATATAAGCTATTTGTGTGTGAAAGCAGGAGCTATTTCCTTTTTTAAAACATGGCACTCAACACACTGAATAAGAAGTAATTATCTTGGCTGTTAATGGTTCATTTGGCTCTTAAAATAAATAACATGTAGAAACAATTGATTATTCCATTACATTAACTTCTGGATGTGCACTTGAACCAATATCAAAGGGGCTTACCCGACCAACGAAGGAAGAAATGTTAAAGGGATTGTTTTTTTTTCTTTACATATACTCCTTGTCAGTAGTATACTTCTTTTTCTTTTTGTGATGTTTTAATATTTTTTCTCTTCTATATACCATAGCTGCATTAAAGAGTTTTATCTGAAAATTAAGATTTTTGTTTACAAATCTTTAAAAAGACTTCTAGTTACTGTAGAACTCAGCAACAACAAAGAGAAGTAGAGGAGACTTTATAGGTCTTTTGGTTGAGTTCCATCATTTTACAATGAAAGAAACTGAGGCTCAAAGAGTGTAGATGGCTTATAATAATACAGACATATTTAAGGAGTTAAGAGCAGGAAATTAAACATAAGCTCCCTGCCTCCAAATTCAACACCTTTTCCATGCTTCTTCCCCATCTTCATGAGTTGGGTTTATTTCAATACCTCCATGTCTTAGTAGACTTGGTCTTCTGTGTGTGTTCATGAACTGTTGTGGCTGAAAGTATCATCACCTAGTAGACAATCTTCTAGTGATAAGTCTCTTCAATCTCATGCTGCCAAATACCTTGTCACTTAAATCACTGTTAAATCCTATTGAACATGTTAGAACCAGCTCTGCTGGTGCAGCTTCCAAGAATTGAAGGGTTCTTACACTGTGGGTTGAGTCATTGAAATAGGATATATCTCAAACAGCATGATCAATTAAATTCAAAGTTAGTGACTTGAGTAAAAAAAATTGCATCTTCATTTTTGAATTCCTTTGTAACTTGATGAAATTGAAGAGCTACTATCAAAAGTATTGTCCTGACATCTGCATTATGTACATGAATAGATAACATAGTTTGATTACTAAGATAGTCAAATCAAGAAGAATTTATTAACCACTTATGTGCTGGGCTCTATGCTAAGCACTGGCAATATGTTTGTGTGTGTGTGTGTGTGTGTGTGTGTGTGTGTGTGTGTGTGTGTACGCACACACTCACACACGAACACATACACACACAAACAGAAAGAGAAAGAAGATCACTATTCTTAAGGAACTTACATTCAATGGGAGAACATAACAAACAAAAGAGAATTTAAAAACATCCCAGGTTAGATGGGGTGGGGAGAGTGAGAAGAAGCTTTGTGAAGTCAGGAGAGCAACCTGGAGAGGAATGAATACATGGTTGTCTTGGACTTCTTTAAAATGAAGTTTCTAGGCAAAATCCATCATTTGGAGGAAAAGACTTCAGGGATAGAGAGTAGTTCTAATGTGAGTAGTATAATGTGAAGATGTTTTTAATGGCACAACAGAAGAAAGTTTTTAGAGATGAATCAAGAACACTTTGGCCTCCAAAAATTCTTATACATTATGGCATATAAATGGGCTTAGGTGCTGCCAGTGGGGCACAAAGAAGAGCACTAAAAGTCCAACTAGGAAGATACGGGTTGCAGTATGGCTTTGTATACTCCTATTCATTTTTATTTTATTAAATTTCTTTCTTTCTTTTTATTTTTTGGCTATTGCAAAGCAATGGGCTTAAGTGATTTGCCCAAGAACACACAGCTAGGTAATTATTAAATGTTTGAGGCTGGATTTGAACTCAGGTCCTCTTGACTCCAGGGCCAGTGCTCTATCCACTGGGTCACCTAGCTGCCCCCTATGTTATTAAATTTAAAATTTTTACTTATTCAGAAAATTAATTTTAATTTAAAAATATTTTTATTTTTTTAAGGATGAAACTGCCTAGTTATTGCCAATTATTTGCTATGGAAATTAGTGTTTGATTTTCCTGAGATGAACAGAATTTTCATGATTTTTTTCCTATAGTCTCATCATTTATGATCACTTAGCAACATTACAGTTAGTCAAGAATTTCCTAGTGAAATTTCTGTGATTTTTATGGCTAGCAGTTCTAACTGCATCTTTTTCCCCCCCTCTGAGACCTTTGAATAAATTTAAAACACTCCTAATGCTTTTAGTTTTTCTTTCTTGCTTTATTAGCTATAAAGAGACTTTTTGGGGGAGACAAAAGTTGTGAAGCAGAAAGGGGATGTGATTCTAACTACTTATACTTTAGTAATCTTTCCCCTCTCCTATATAGCCTAGCTTTAATTATAAAATTATAAAAAAAATTTTAAAAAATTATAATTATAAAAATTATACATATGTAATATATAAAATTATAAAAAGAAAATAATTCTTTTAGCATAAGCAGTAGTGCATTAGCAGTTTATCTGAGTCAGCCATGCCTGGCATGGAACTTTTTTTTTTTTTTAAGATTTTTGCAAGGCAGCTGGGTTAAGTGTCTTACTCTAGGTCACACGCTTAAGTAATTAATAAGTGTCTGGACATTTGAACTGAGGTACTCCTGACTCCAGCACCCCAATGCTCTAATCACTGCGCCACTTAGCTGCCCCTGGGCATAGAACTCTTAAAGTAAGCTCTATTAATTTTGTTTAAAATTTGTTTAACCTTTCCACTACATAAATAATTTCTGTGGAAATTTTTTAATTAATTTTATTTATAAAAAACTTTATTCTAAGTTACCTCTTACTGTTCATGAGTTCATAAGATTGACTTTTTTCCTATCTGACTCTGGGCTTCTATAGAGTCATATACTACCTAGCCAAACCAAATGATGTGAATATTCTTGTGGTTGCCCCATTTAGCTTCCTGAATTTTGTTCTTGTGGTTATTGGGATTAATGTTGTCTGGAGGTGCCATGGTCTTCTCATGAATTATGCCTTAGGATAAAAGGAAAAAAATTGAGAAATAGTGATTCAACCACCAAAATTTTGACTTTCCACTATAAATATAATGATAAAGTTATATCAAACAAAACAAAACACATCTTCATAAAACCAGAAGTATAAAGCAAGAGGAACACTCACAAATGTAATTGTAACACACAATTTTTGTTGTTTTACTTGAATTTTATTATTTCATTAAAAGAAAAAAATAGACTTTGTATATGTTCTTTTATCTCTCAGATGGTTAAACCATATTAGACAAAAAGAAGTTACTAGTGTCTGATGATTTTAATTGTCTTAATTGATCTGGACTTACTATTTCATTAGTAGGGGGGAATGCTATTGTAAACACTGCTTCCATCCATTGTAATTCTTAATTACCTCTGTAATTTATAGTCTTAGAAAACTGTCTGGGGGCACTGAAGAATTAAATAACATATAGTATATATTATAAGCTGAACTTTGAACACAAATCTTGTTGACTTGAAAGATGTCTCTAACCATTTTGTCATCATCATAATACAGTAAGTAGTTTTAATATCAATCATTTTGTTATATGTTTCTCTGTGGATTTACAGAATAATATGCACAATATTTGCATTTTAAATAGTCAAATCTATTGATATGAAAATCTTATTTTTCCTATGTTAGTTATGACTTAAAAAATTTTTAAGGAGAGAAGTCAGCATTTAGTTGAATGGTGAGATCATGACTTACTTCCTTGATCAGTTTTGTAAGAATCATTGGAATTAGTAGTCTCTTTTTTTTGGTCTTTCTTTTTTTGCAAGGTAAGGGGTTAAGTGATTTGCCCGAGGTCACATGGCTACATAATTATTAAGTGTCTGAAGGCAAATTTGAACAAAGGTCCTCCTGACTCCAGACTGCTCTATCCTCTGAGCCACCTAGCTGCCCTGGAATTAGTAGTCTTACAAACACTAGGAGGCACTGTCTATGTAGACAGCAAAGATCCCTCAAGACAGGGGGGACAATTTAGCCCAAAAAATGAGGAGCAGCAGAAAAAAATACAACACCTTTTTGTGTTTTTAAAATAATTTTTCTCCCTTTGAATCTATTCTCTCACATCTATCTCATGCATAGAAAAAAAGAATATTTCCTTTTCATAGAAGTATTATTTGGGGTTAGGAAAGGAAAAGTCAGAATGAGTTTTTCCAGAATTATGGTACTTTTCCCCAAATCAATTCTACATCTCTTTTTCTGTTTCAAAATTTTATTTAGGAATTTCTAAACCAGAGTTTTACAAGATGCTTGTAAAATACCAGTTTCCACTAATGTGTGTTTAGACTGCCTATGTGAGATAAAATTAGTTTATATACTCAGAATCAAAGAAGAAATAGTTGATTTTAATCGTTAATATAATCCCTCTCCGCCCAACTGAGTTCTGATATAGTTCCATTTTTAATTTTATAAGTGGTTTTAATGACTGAGCTATAAACTGTGGTATGTTGAAGCTTATAAAGGCTGAAATCCAAGAATGGTGAATAGTGACAGTATAATTGGACAAAATCAAAGTTATTTTTCTCTGTAGCAAAATTCAAGAAATAATACCCCAAATCAAATTCCTTATTTAATATATCATAAGGCATTGAAATGTGCAATAAATGTGATTTTCTTCCTACTTATTTTATAATGTTCACAGGGGGAAAAAATTGATTTCTTTTTCTAACAAGGCATAACCCATGTAACAGAGAGAACAAATAAAGGATTTGAAATAGACTTTTAATAATGTCCAGGCCTCATAAGATGCAACAGATGTTGGTAGTTGAAAGGTGACCAGTTACATCTCTCATGGCATTGCACTATCCCCAGTCTATCTATGCCAGAGATTAATACTACAGGAAATTAAAGAGCAAAGTCCAGAGAATATCAGCAGCAAAATAGATAGAAGTAGGTCAGTACCAAGGCAAGGAGTTAATAAGATCAATAAAAACTAACATGAGTACCTAGCCTTCCTTGATGAAAACTGTCCACTGAAATTATACTTGCTAATTGGCTTTGTAGAAAACCTATTTGCCATGCCTAGCTTTTTGAAAATTTCTCTTTCTGGTGTTGTTGCTTAAATAGGAGCACATTATTCAGGCTTAACAGCTAGTAATTGCGCTGATGGCTGTAACTGTTCCTGAATCAGCAGCAGGATAATCAAAATGAATTTATTTACAGAGATTTACTATGTGTGTTAGTGAATTTTTAGTTGAATAATTATGCGGTTTAAAACTTGGGGCCCTGATGCTATCAATATTTTAGTTTCCCTCCTTTTCCCTCTCAGAGCATTATTTTCTTCATTTATCTAAAACACGCTTCAGCTCACACAATTTAATGATAGAATTCTTCTTGGTTTTTAGCAAAATGACCTTTTTATAGCTAGTGCATAAATATTTTGGTGTTGCTGTAGGGCGTTCTAAGCAGATAGCACAGTAAAAGTTGTCTAATCAGAAGGTTTCTTGATATTACTGCTTATAGGTAGTTATTTTTTTAAAGAAGTTAATGTAAATGAAGAAATTTTAACAAAGGCTTTTGTTTTCTCTAGGATCCATGTCTATTCTAGTAATACAAGTAATTTGTACTGTTACATCATAGATATCTATATTATCTACTCTGAAAGCAGAAAATACTATATTTAATGTATTGTTTATTAACAGGATAGCAGTGTCTGTCACATAGTAGAAGCTTAATAAATACTTGTTGATTGGTTCCCATTCAACCCAGGGTGGTCTGAGGTATTGATAAATTGTTCTGTGTGACAAAGGATTGTAATATAATTCAATACTATGTAAGCTCCATCAGGGCAGAGACTGTATAATTTTTATCTTATTCAAATAACTCTAATGTTTTTCATTTAGCAGCTACTTATTAAATGCTTGTTTAAAGGGAAGAGAAGAAGAGGTATTGACAAGGAAAAAGAACTGATATATCTATAGCATTAAATGTAGATTCTGTAGCCTTTGTCCCATTGCTAAACTACTGGTATAAGAATATCCTTTACATGTGGAATAGCACAGATAAAAATACTGCTTCCTATGCTCAGGGAAAGGATGGTTAATAATCACTACAGATTCCCCACTCTCCCAATAAAACTGCTTAGGACATTGAGGTCCTCGAGTGAGAGAGAAAAACAAAGGTACACAGCAACTTCCCTAATTTGTCAGTAGCACCTAAAACTTCAACTCTGGGAAAGTTGGCAATAGAATGGTTTTCTGTAAATGTAAAATATTTAAAAGTGTAACATTTATACTATGTGATGGCACAGAAAATAACATGATATATGCAAAAATTTTAATCTTTTCTCAAGTAGATATGAAAAAATTCCAATTTTTATTTAATCATTTAGTACCTTTATATTAATGTTTTTGTTTTTATGTTTATATTACTATGATTTTTCACAATTATCTAACTTACACTATTGATTACTTCCATAAAACCCAAATTCTAGCCTTATGACTGGTTTTCTGTTCCAAACCACTTACCAAGAAAATTCCTGGAAAATAGAAAGTTCTGTCCTGCCTCAACTACAGATTGACTCAATTTCCTATTTTTTTTTTCACCTTTTCATTTTGAGACTATAAATCTTACTGAATATGCACAGGCATGGATTAAGATCAATGATATGTAGTTCAGCCCTAGAGCTATATATATTTCTTTCTTAGTCATCCTTTGACTCTAATTTCTTATTAAAAATATTGTATTACTTTAGATTCAGTCAAACATACAACCATTAGGTAGATAGTCTTGTGCATGGTGTTTATAGTGTAGTGCTCTAGTCATATCACTGATCAACAGTGATTTTTTAGTGTATCTGTTGAACCACCTGTGAATACTAACTAGATAAATTTCTAAGTAATTTAGCAATTTATGGCAATAATACTTTTCAAAGTTTTGCAATTTAGACAGGATATGTATTTACCCTATTTTAAAGATAATAAAACAGTCAAAGAATAATTAAATGATTTATACAAGGCTCCAACCTAATTATTGGCAGAGCCAGGTCTAGCATTGGTTGTTCTGTGTTTCCTACTCAGGATTTTTTCTGGAGTGATATTTACTTCCTATATTTAGTTTCTTGGGTTTTCTTTTTTTCCCCTTTGTTTGTTTTGTTGTTGTTGTTGGTAAGGCAATTAGGGTTAAGTGACTTGCCCAGGGTCACACAGCTGTTAAGTGTGTGAAAATGAATTTGAAGTCAAGTTCTCCTGACTCCAGGGCTGGGGCTCTATTTCTGTGCCAGCTAACTTTAAAATTATCTTCTCTGTTCTGGACTCCCTTACTGACAGTTTTAGGCAATTAAAAAAAATCCATCTCAAATAGGTAATTATTCCTTTATAACAATGGAATATACTAACATTGTAACCAGGAAAACATTAAAATTTTTCCAAACTATAATTGAATTTTTCTTAAGTTGAATGCATGGTTTAATGCATAGCAATTATATTATCTAGTAACTAGGCAGTTGAGGAAATCATTAACAATAAAATTTATTTCCTATATGATGGAGGCCCAAAATGTGAATTTTGATTACTCATATCCTTTATAAATAGGAAATTTAATTGTATTAGATGAGTGAAAATAGATGAAGCACGTCTGTCACTGCAGGATAGGGATTAGTGAAAACTGACCTGAAGGGGTTGAAAAGTCCAAAGCTTTTAAAAAAAATTCCACAGTGAAAATAGATGATGGGGTGTAAAGCCACTGTGTATCAGACCTTGTTCTGCCCAGTTACATGACAGAGGTTAACTGATCTGTGCTTGGAATTTCTCTTGTTAAAACAATTTGAATGTGCCTGGAGGCAAGAGTAATGAATCACACCCTAATGATCCCAGTGTGCTTTTTTTCTGTTAAATTCCACCCTCAATTCTTTTTCTATTAAATTCCTTCATTAGGTAATTTCCCTGTGAGATTTTGTACATAAAGGTGCTTAATTGTTGCTTGCTTGATAAAAATGAAAGGCTTCTCCTTTGTTTAGAAAAGTACAGAAATAGATTATTTAAATAATAAAATTCTTGTGTTTTTACTCTTCCTTATTTATCCTACTTATGAGTCTCTTAAACAATTTTATTTTTATATATTTTATTACTTGGTTTATATGATCTCATAGATATCTCTGAGATTTAGTGAAATACAATTCATGCCTGAAGCACAAAGAAAAGATATACCTTAAGGAAAAGAAACATAGTGGCTATAAGAAACAAATGTATATAGAGAATGTAGTCTTATTCAAGCAAGAAGGGAGAAAAACAAATGGAAAGCATTTGGGGAAAAAAAGAAGAGAGAAATACTAGGATTATACTACAGACCATTCAATCAGATAGAAGAAATGGATGATAATTGCACTTTTCAAATATAATCTCATTTGATGCTTACAACTTTGTGAATTTAGGTGCTATTCCTATTTTAAAGATGAAGAAAATAAAGAGAATTTAATGACTGTTCAAGGTCACACAGCTAAATAAATATCTAAGGCTGAATTTGAACTCCAGTATTCCTAATATTTATCTTGAAGCACCACCTACTTACTTCTCAGTATATTTAGATTAGTCAGCTAAACTTTATATTAGTTACTAGCATTTTGTTGATCTGTTTAGGAAAAACAGATAATGACACATTAGCTTTCTCTATAGATATACATTATCTTATAAATCAGATATGGTTAATAGAAATGAGGTTGTACTTTGTAAATACAGGAGTTCTTTAAGCTTTCCACTATCTTTAAAGGTATGTTTACTATAATTTTTTAAGATAAACACTTTACAGTTTTTTTTCCTGCTAAAAATAGTTTCTAAATGGCATTTGTTGGAATCCAGCAGAACAAGAGTAATCAATTTGATCTGTTCCTATAAAACAGATGTCATTTTGATAAATAGTCCTAATTAAGCTGAGATTTCAGGTAGAAAGTCTATTGAGTTAATGTGTTGGCACCTATCTGGCTGTAGTCAGAGCAATAAAGATTATAAATAAAATAAATTTAGGACATTATTAACTTAATCAAGGCACCCCCTTTTGGATTCACCATCATTTGATCAAAGAAACTGAAAAACCATTGGTTATAACTTTTATTTATTCACTGTGAAATTTTTAAAAAAGCTTTGGACTTTTCAACTCCTTCAGGTCATTTTTCACTAATTCCTATCCTGCAGTGAGAGACATGCTTAAAAATTATTAATTAGATAAGAGGTCACATAGTTTTCAGTACATGATTCATATTCTCTCTGCACAACATGGCTTTAAACTGTTATGAGCAAAAATCTTTTATGTCATCTTTCATTAATTTCAGGTTAGATTGTCTAGTTAAGGAATAGCTAGGGTTGATTCTCTTGTGATTTCTTTCCTCATAGAAAGTACATCTGGTATAAATACTCACTAGCATGACCTTGGCCTCATAAGAGACAAAATGGACAAATGACTGGGTTCATCAGGTCTCATTTGGGACTCTTTAAGGACTGGAAATCTCCAAAAGCAAAGCCATAACTCTTAACCCTATCCTTCTTGAATGAATATTCATTATTTGGGGAGAGGGGTAGCTAGGTAGTGCAGTTGGATAGAGCATGGACCTTGAAACTGGAAAGTCAGGAGTTCAATTCCAGCCTCAGGCTCTTGATTAATGTATATGACTTTTGAAGTCACTTAACTCTGATTGTCTCACATCTAGAGTCATCTCCAATGGCCCTGATTCATTTCTGGCCATTGGACCTAGATAGCTCTGGAGGAGAAAGTGAAGCACCCCCTTCATTCATATCCAATTCATGTGCTCGCCATGGCATCACCTTCCTGATGTCATGGTCTTCTTTAAAAATGAAGGACTGGGGTGGCTAGGTGATGCAGTGGATAGAGCACCTTCCCTGGTGTCAGGAATACCTGAGTTCAAATCCAATCTCAGACACTTAATAATTACCTAGCTGTGTGGCCTTGGGCAAGCCACTTAACCCCCTAGCCTTGCAAAAAAAAAAAAAAATGAAGGACAAAAAGCATTATCATTAATTTTTATAACTTGGGAGCCCTCAAATGGGTGTGTGAGGGAAAGATGACCTCCATCCTTAGCTTCTACCAAAGATCCTTGGTCCACCCATACTCCACAGTTCAATTAAATATATATTTATATTATGTATCCACCTACCCTGGTCCTCACTACATATATAGGTAGGGTAGGTTTCTGACTACTGAGGAGGTGCAGACTGTTTACAGCATTCACAAAGGTCATGACTTAGGAAAATGACAGAAAAGTACAGACAAAAACATCCTATAGTATTTGTCTCTAATAAGACACACCTGACAACTTCCAAATGTAGCTGCTGATTTGTTTCTTGGGTTCTGTTCTGCCCCACAGAAGAATCGCAACTCAGACTCAGGAATGCAGGTTTTGGAAAGAAAATAGAGATTTATTAAAGGAAGTCCAACATATTAAGAAACAAATAGAAAAGTTTAAAGAGAAGACCACATGGACTGCTGATTGAATTGTCCAGGCCAGCTGGCCAGGGTTCAACAGGAGACTGGAAGTTAAAAAACGGTTCACCCCTTCCTTCAGATCTTCTTAAATTCTCTCCCAGAGTCTGGGAGGGGGTGGTGACCTGGGAATAACCCAAGTCCCTCACTGGAGATTTTGCCTTTTGGGGAGGGGTCTCTTTTGGATGGTCTTCCAGGACCTGTGCTCCCTGGCTGTCCCACCAAAAAAACCCAAAGTAATCCAAATCAGGTTGAAGGTCAGGCCCTCAGGTGTGGGAGGACTGGGGAAGGTTCCCTTTGCAATGCAAACAAAATATTTACAAAGTTCATCTCCAGCTGATCTCATCACTCCCATGCCCAGGTTTCTCTGCATCACTAAGACCTAGAAAGACTTTTTACTTTGCTGACATGGCTATTTCAGTCAAGAAGTGAGAGTAGGAGGGTTTAGGGTCATGTCTGCTTAAAGAACCAGAGAGGGTCATTTTTAGTTATTGCTCTCGTTAAATACATTTTGCTTTGCAATTAGCCACACCAGATATAGCACATGGTGCTATTTGGGAAACAAATTTAGAAGAAAAAAAAATTTCTACTTCTTCCATCTTTTCTACTAATTCCCATGGTGCTTTGGGGGATATTTATCCTGCAATAAAAAGAAGAGAGATCATCTTTACCTTTCCTCCCATTTAAAAAAAATCAGGAAACTGATTTTTCTAAAGATTATATAATAAATTTCAAGATCTTGGAAAAGCCAAAAGTGCAACTCAGGTTTTTTGGATCTGAACATGGGTACTTTCCTACCCTAAAGATATTTGGAAACTGATTGGAAAATCAAGATTAAGATATACTTAATTGCTAAAGTGTGGGATAGACTGTGAATTTTAGGGGTGAAATGAGTCTGTGATGTCTGTTTTTAGGCACAGGAAGCGAAAGCAAGAGTGAACAATTAGTGCCAAAGTGAGGTAGTGTGGGGCTGTGGCTGGTAAAAGACCACAGTAGTTCAAGTGTAGAATTCACACAGCTCTTTGACTCAGAAGTGTAAGGGCATAAAACTTTATTCATGTATTACTGAAGATAATTAAAGTAACAACAAAATAAAGAGATTGGAGCAGTGACAATGGTTATATTTTCTTAGGGAAGTTTTAAGAGTTTCTTTAGAAAAGTAGCAAAATAAAGAAGGAAAGACAGTTACCATGGCATCAACTGGGCTGAATCAGCACTGGCAGAGAGAAAGGGAAGAATTTTTAAAGGGAGCCTATAGTGTCTGTGTTGGGAGAGGAAAAGAGGATTGGGATGGTACTAGGGAGGGACTAAAGATTGTCTAACACAGAAAGTAAGGCATGTCTGAGGGGAGTTAACTTTTGTTCAGGATTGTAGTTCAGAGTTGGAGTTTTAAGTTGTGTCCAGGTCCTTTGGTATATGGTGAGACACCTCAACATCTCTTCTTTATGAGTTAACTTGGGAGATGCCAGTGTTAAAATATCTGGTATGAATGGGTCAGCTTCCCTTTTGATAAGATAGCATTTAGGATGCCAATCCAGGTGACTTTTGCCTAGAGAACAAGATACATGAGAATAGAAGCCAGCCTGAGAGCTAAGTGTACATATGTTAGCAAAATATATGTGACAGGCATCAGTTATACAGTTTTGTGTCTTGTTAATGCAAGGCTTATTAGTACAGGGTTGGTGGGTGCTTTGCTGAGGTAAAACCAACACTTAAAGGAAATAATTATACTATTTATCTGGATTATTAATCTAATAAAGAAAAGAAAAGAAAATGATTGCAATATTTCTTTCTGCCCAGCGTTCCCCTGCTACACTATGGCCACAAGACTTGGAACATTTTGACACTCAATTTTTTGTTAGTTTTATTCCATGGAACTACCACTTGACCAAAGTTCAATAGAAGTAATATTAGAAAATTGTTTGCAGGCTAGGTCAGTAGTATCACTCCTCAAATAGAAAGAGTTCCTAGTGGATTATATGTTGACTTAGAAAACCACAAATTAACATTATCAGTGTTGTATTGTATTTTTATTTATTTTGCTAAACACTTCCTAAACACACTTTAATCTTACTTCAGAGTTTTGCTTATGGCATTCTGGCTTCAAGTTTGACACATCTGCTGTAGCCCATACAATCTCAAAGTGCCCTATATTCTAATTTGGTTGGGCCTACATCACTGTTAAATTAAAAGAGCACATCATTATTGGTCCTTACTATAGGTATTTATGACACCTTAAGAAAGACTTTATGCTTTCATTTTATATATTACTATTCATAATAAAACACTGCTTTTATAAAATGAAGTCACAGATGACTGATAAATCTGTTGTAGGTTTTGACAACTTTACTTATTTGGCATTTTTAAAATAGTATTCTATTTTTTTTTTGCTTTTTTTAGGTTTTTGCAAGGCAAACAGGGTTAAGTGGCTTGCCCAAGGCCACACAGCTAGGTACTTATTAAGTGTCTGAGACCGGAATTGAACCCAGGTACTCCTGACTCCAAGGCCGGTGCTTTATCTACTATGCCACCTAGCTGCCCCTATTTTTCTTTCAATTACATGTAAAGATAATTTTCAACATCCATTTTATATAAGATTTTGAATTTCAAATTTTTCTCCCTCCTTCTCTCCCCAGCTCTCCTTCTTGAGACAGCAAAGCAATTTGATATAGGTTTATGGAAACATATTTCCACATTAGTCATATTGTGACAGAAGAAACAGAACAAAAGGGAAAAGCAATAAAAAACAAAAAATATAAAATGTTTCAATCTTTATTGAAGATTAGGGTCTAATTGAAGACTCATTAGATCTTTCTCTGTTTATGGAGAGCATTTTCTATCCTAATTTTGGTTGCATTGGTTTTGTTTGTACAAAACCTTTTTAAATTTAATATGATTAAAATGATTAATTTTATATTTCATAATGTTCTTTGTCTCCTCTTTGGTTATACATTACTCTCCTCTTCATAGATCTTTCATAAACTATCCTTTGCTTTCCTAATCTGATTATGATATCACCCTTTATGTCTAAATAATGCATCCATTTTGTATTACCTTTGGTATATGGTGTGAGATGTTGGACTATGTCTAGCTTCTGCCATACTGTTTTCCAGAAGTTTTTGTCAAATAGGGAGTTCTTAAATGAGAAGCTGCTCTTTGGATTTATCAAAAAGTAGAATATTATAGTCATTTCCTATTATGTCTTGGGTGCCTTATATAGTTCATTGATCTACACTCTGTTTCTCAAGCATTGATAATTAGTTTGAACATTTGCTACTTTATAATATAACTTTAAATCTAGTATGTGTAGGTCAACTTCCTTTGCATTTTTCCTATTAATTCCCTTAATATTCTTCCAGAATATTTTGTCATCAGTTTTTCTATTTCTATAAAATAATTTTATGGTAGTTTGATTGGCATGGTACTGAATAAGTAACTTAATTTAGGGAGAATTGTCATTTTTCTTATATTAGCTCAACTTATCAAATTAATATATTTCCAATTTGTATAGCTCTAACTATATGTGAAAAGTATTTTGTAATTGTATTTATATAGTTCCTGGATTTGTCTTGACAGATAGACTCCCAAATATTTTATATTATCTAGGTATTTTAAATGTAGTTTCTTTTTTTTCTTTTCCAGCTGAGCTTTGTTGGTAATACATAGAAATGCTGATGATTTATGTGGGTTTATTTTATATCCTGTGACTTTGCTAAAATTAATTGTTTCATCACATCATCTGTTGTGTGATGAGTGAAAGTTTATTTCCTCTTTCTATTCTAACTCCTTTACTTACTTTTTCTTCTTATATGTAATACTAAAAGTTTGAGTACAAAATTGAATAATAATCGGCATCCTTGTTTCACCTCTGATCTTATTGTGAAGATTCCTAGATTATACCCATTACAGCTTTTATTAGGAATGGGGGACTACATCTTGACAAGAGCTTTTTGTTCAGTTGTTGAGATAATCATTTGATTTTTGTTGTTTTTTTATTGATATGGTACATTATGCTAATACTTTTCCTATTGGTATAAATCCCACCTGATCATAATGTATGAACATGGTGAGAAAATGCTGTAATCTCTTTGTTAATGTTTTATTTAAATTTTTGTATCAATATTCATTAGGGAAATTGGTCTATAATTTTCTTTCTCTGTTTTGACTTTTCCTGTTTAGGTTTCAGTACCATATTTGTATCATAAAAGGAATTTGGTACAACTCCTGTAATATATAGTATTGAAATTTATTGTAAATTCATCTAAGCATGAATTTTTTTTTTCTTATGGAGTTCAATGATGTGTTGCTCAATTTCTTTCCAAAAATGGAGTTATTTATATATTTTATTTCATTTTCTGTTAATCCGGGCTATTGATATATTTTTTTTGTAAATAGTCATTCTATTCACTTAGATTGTCAGATTGTCAGACATTAGTTATTACAAGAGATCGGTCTTGAGACCAATTCAAATTCTTTGAGGTTTCACATGTATGCATTTGACATTGTTCTCTTCTGAGTTAGTGTTTTGATCTTCCCTAGGGCCATAATAGCTTTCAATGGTCAGGGCTCTTTTTTATGTTTTTTTGCTCATTTTTGAAAGTTGAACTCTGCTCCTGAGGTACAGAGGACATTAAACCCTGCTTTTTGCAGTTGGGGTCAGGGGTCCAGTTGCTAATTTTCTGCCCTGGGACTGCTGGGGCTGGTGGCTTGCCCATTGCACTAGGTTGACCTGACCAGGTGGTGCTTATTTTGTCCTTACTTCTGTGGCTGGCAGTTTGCCTGATGCACTGAGGTCTCACACCAGACCTGATGTGCCACTGGCATGGTGACTTCAGACCACAGAGCCTTACTGATCTGTGCTATAGCTAAGAGCTTCCCACTGGCTTGCCTGAACCACCTCTCCTGGGCTGCATTCCTTTTTATCCAAATGTGAAAGATCTTTCCTGAAGTCTTCCCAAGTTATCTAGGGTAGGAAAATTGTTTCACTCCATCTTTTTGTGGATTATATCATATCAGAATTCTTTTAGAGGCTTGATTTACTATATTTCCCCATGTATGAGATGCTCCCATGTATAAGATGCACCTTAATTTGGGGGCCCAAAATTTGAAAAAAAATTATTACATAAATTTTTTGAACTCAAGTTTTATTCATCATGAAATTCAAGGACCTTTTGCTCCTAGCTTTCAGGCATCTTTTGAGCAGGTCTGGTGCATGAACACATACTTAATTCATTCCATTTCATGAACCTGAAGCACCAATCGTGTCTTCCTTGGAAACCAGTCACTTCTTTTTCATCAGCAATTCTTCTTGCCTCCTGCTGAACCTTCTTTGTGGACACAGGAATTCCACTGGCCCTTTGCTCTTCAATCCATCTCTTTAATTTTCTTTCTACAGCAGGCCATTTGGCTGACTTGCCTCTCATGGCCTTCTTCAGCTGTGGAGTTTTCAGATGGGTTTCTTCTTCCAAATAGCCATTCTAGGATTGTTTTCTCAGTTGGAGGAGGAACAAACTGACTTTCAACAGCACGATTTCCATTCATTTTTACAAACTGCATCACTTTGAACTTGAATTCAGCACTGTATGAAAATCTTTTCTGAATCATTTCTGGTCAGAATATGGCAAAAATGAGACCTAATATACCTATAACAAATATGAAACAATGAGTGCAAAGACATCTAGCATGAAAAAGAGGAAAATGCAAATAAAAAAATCTACAACCACTGTATAAGATGCTCCCAGTTTTTAGACCCCAAATTTTTCAAAAAAGGGTACATTTTATACATGGGAGAATACGGTAACTTCCTTTCCAAGTGAAACTAACTTCTCTGAAAATTGCCATGCAAAGTGTGTGTGTGTGTATATTTGTCTCTGGTAAAGCCCAGGCAGTTAGGTGTACAGTGGATAGAATGCTGGACGTGGCCACCCTGTTTGAATCTTTCCTCATGCATGATCTCATATATTATATATGACCCGGGGCAAGTGATTTAACCTTTTTCAGACTCAAATGTCTCATTTGGAAAATAAAAATAATAATTATCTCACCTACCTAACAAATTTGTTGGGAGGGTCAGATGGAACAGATAATAAATATAAAGTGAACTGCAAAGTGTAAAACTCTCTCTAATTTTTTATTTTTGGTGATGATAATGATAAAAATTTGATAGTGCTAACATATCGTTAGTAACCAGGATTTTGGTTTATTTTGAGGTTCTATTCCCCTCTTAGGAGAAGTATGTATCTGAAGGAGATAACAGAATTTCTTTTAGGTTGTAAGCACCTTTACTGTTGGATCCACATGCAAAAAAATAATGGGAATATGGCAAATTCATTTTTGAATAGAAGAGTTGGAAGGGAATGGGGAGTTCATTTAATGTACTTGAACAAAAAAATCTCCTTAAAAATCTTGACAAATCATCACCTAATCAAGATCTATTCGAAGATCTCTTGTGAGAAAGATCTCACTACCTCCCTAGTGAACCCTTTCTACCTTTGGGATAGCTACAATTACAAATAATTTTTTCCTTATATTGTGATTAAATCTATCTCTTTTCAATTTCTACTTATTTTCAATTCTTTGGGGTAAAACAGAAAAAGTTTAATATCTCTCTCTCTTTCTATGGGTAGTGATGCCTTCCATATGTCAACCCTTTGAATACTTGAAAACTGCTACCATGCCTCCATGAAACCTTTTCCAGTCTAAACATCATAACACCTTTCCACTGGTTCTCATATGGTATTTGGTTTCCATTCTTCTTGTCAGCTGGGTCAAACTGGTTTTCTTTGTATGATTTCTAATTTGTTGGTATCCTTCTTAAATTGTTCTTCAAGTCACTGTATCTCACGAGAGCTGTTTTGGATTGAGTCCATGTTTTAGAGTACTTATCTGTAATTTCTGTTGGGATGAAGGAACAATTCAAATACTTTTCTAGTATTTTATTAGCTCTGTCCTACCTTCCCTATTATCTTCTTGTCTTTACCATATCTGAGATTAACCTTTTTTGTAGGTGCATTCTTAACCTGTACATAAGTGAAGCTTGGCAACCTTAGGACTTAAAAGGGAATTAAAATATGCTTTGATATATTTATGATTTTGATGTTGACCTTCCTTCTCTCTATGCAGATTATAACCCATTTATATATTCTCATCTTGTGTGGGTTTTGCCTGTGTCTTTTGGCAGATCTTTTTTTAGAGGATCTATCCATTAGACAAGGCCTAGTTCATTCAGCTTGGACTGTCCTTCTCATAAGTTCACTTTTGACTAGCCTACCTCTTTTTCCAGGAGTACATGTATCTAAAGCCTTTTTCATTACAGTGGTTCATGTTTCTAATGTGATTCTTTTTTCTTAAACTCCCCACTCCTCTTTCAATTGTTCTTTATATTCTTTGCAATTTTGATTCCTTTGACACTGTGATATTTCATAATCCAGCAATGGGTGGTGGTGGTGGGGAGATCTTGTTGAAAAGATGGGCTTTTGAAATGAGGAGTACCTTGGGATTATTGGAAGCACTTCAGTTCTGACAATATTGGTCATTCACTCTTTTTCCCCCATTTAATTTGACAGATTAATCATTACAACTTTATTGAAAGCAGGAGTCAGAAATGTGATTGTGTTGGACTAGCAAATATTGAATTCTCTTCTTCCTATAAAGTGCCTGGGTAATAAAATACAGTTTGTAGAGTTTCAAATAAATAAATCTGAATTGGAAAGAAATACAATGATAATGAAGGGAAAAAAAGACTCGACCAATCAAACCAAAGTCAGTTATAAGTCTAAGGAGAAAAATACAGAAGAAAATTGGGAAAATAATGAGACAGATAATGAAATGAGGAATAGAAAGAGATGAAATAACAATTTGTGTTTATATGGTATTTTCATCCAAACTTGATTTAAAAAAATAACCTTATGATGCTATCATAGGAGAAGAAGGAAGGAATCTGGCAGTTCAGGAGATTCATCTAACTAGAAGTTAAGGCTGTGATGGGATGTTGAAATAGTGAAAAACACAAAATTTCATACAGGGTGTGATGAGGATTTTAAGTAGAGGGCAACATGGTCAAAAGAAAAACATGGAGAAAGTAATTCAGGGTGCAGGTCAAACTGAAATAGGGAGAAATGAAGAAATATATGTAACAAACTGCTGCATTAGAGGGAAATGTATAGAGGTCTAATATTTAAGCATTATAGTTAAGAATATTTTAGTAAAGGAAGTGTTTTGGGCCAGAGAGTGGTCATAGGGGCTGCAGCTGCCAGAGAATACTTTGGGCAGAGCCATTCATGTCCTAAAATAGATCTGAGTTCTTTTCCTTAGGAATTTAGGTGGACTCTACAACCATTGTGTTCAAGATGAAATAGAAGGTTGAATTGAGGATGGATAGTTGTATAGTTATATGTTACACTGTTGCATATGTACTGGTAAAAGACCTAGAGGATGATTGCCAGTATTCTGGATGGGAAATCTGAGGAGAATTTATGAGAGGACAGGAACATGAATTACACAGGATTAAAAAATATAGGGAATAAGTTGCTACCTGCACTGTTGGAGGGCATGTATATACCAAAAAGATTATAGAGATGATGAAATACTGAGATACGGAATTGCTTCAATATTTGTTCAGTGAATTTGGTAACATGGAAGAGGGAAATGAATGAAGCAGGTTGTGAAAAAAGTTACTCAGATAGCAGGGAAAGGGATATTAGGTGAAAGGTAGAGGCAAAAATAGGGAGGAGTCAAAAATAATAACATGATATAGGACTTGAAAAGAGGGGGAAATGATGGTGTCTTTGAGATGTTAGAGGAAAAGAGATTTTTGTAGAGAATCTAGCAGGGAATGTAGTAAGTTCAGTAAATATTCTCCATGTTAAATGGGTGACAGCTAATTAAATGAGACTTGAACTAGGTGGTATAGTGCATAGAGTGCCAGGTCTGGAGTTAGAATCTTACTGAGTTTAAATCAAGCCTCACAATTAGCTATGTGGCCCTGGACAAATCACTTATTCTCTCAGAGTTTCAGTTTCCTCATCTATAAAATAGGGATAATAATAGCATCTATCTCACAGTGTTGTGTGCATAAAATGAACTGATATTTGTAAAGCACTTTGCAAACTTTGAAGTACAATATAAAAGTCAGTTATTATTATGAGCTAATACAGAGACCCTATGATCAAATAATGTACTCAATTTAAATACTGAGAGAAGAGGAGGCAATTGAGGGTAGACTCTGGGAAGAATAAAGTTAATAGAATCTTTTAATCCTTAATATAGTAAAAGGCAGGGTGTTGTAATGGATAGATAAGTCTTTTGATTATGATCAGATATTTTAAGTAGATTGCTTATTTTTATATGCTTCAGATTTGGAGGGTTTTGTGGTTGATAACCTTCATTTATTTAGTCACAAAAATGTTAGCAATGAATTGAAGACAATTGGGTCAGCATTTTTATGTGAAAAATGAGATGTAAAGAAGCAATTGTTAATGATTATTAAATAAAGCTAACTAAAAAATACATCATTCTATTGCTAGGCATAGTTTTTTTTTTTCTTTTTGCATTATTGTTTACTTTTCAAAAGCCAATTATGCATTTTGCTCATCAGTTACTGTAACTATGAAGATAAAATAATGAGCACTATATTGTTATATTGTTTCTGTAAAAGGAAGGCAAACATTGTGTATAATGTAGGTGAATTGCTAGGAAATTAATGACCATTCATAACTCTAGTAAAGCATTAACATTTAGGTAAAAAATTCCTAGTGAAGTAATTAAATGTCTGATCCTCTACCTCTGAATCTCTGACTTCATCTAAACATGAATCATGTTGGTGAAGACAGAAACTCAGTTTTGTAGAAGGACTTGAGAAAGATGTTTGCAGTGTCATATAAGGTCTTGAAGTTAGGGATTTGCATCATCATGATTACCATCCTATCCCCAGCACATAGAGGAGTAGCTCACATGTAGGGACATAATAAATGTTAATTGAACTGAATTGTTGAATTGAATCAATTGTTCAGAAGACACCAAAATCCAAGTGATATACTCTCTTTGAGTTTTGTTTTTTGGCATTTATGTTTGTTTAGTTAGAACTTCTCAAAAATGATCATTTATATAGTACTAGTCTTTATTTATACAATCTTATGAGCTTACTATTGTATTTCCTTAGTAGGAAAAATTTTTTTTTTGGTAATTTTAACTGCATATGGGAAGATTCAACTGCTTCAGTTAGACTTATTTGTCTATATATATTAGTATTTAGTTTACAAATAAAGCAAGGGGATCAGTCTTGATTTGTCAATTTTTCATTCGTTGTTTTTTAAGAGAACCAATGACATCACAAAAGGGATGACCTGAACATGAATTGGGTTTAAGTGAGCCACAAAGATGCCAGCTTCACTCTCCTTGAGTCATAGAAATCTATGACAGGACAAAAATAATGATAACAGGCTTTAGCCATGGATTCAGTGGATGATCTTTGTGTCTTTAGTGTCTAAGTTCCAAGCATTCCACAGTGTCTGCTTCAATTGCATTTATGACCATTGGAACAAATTATTCTCATTTGCCCATTCTATTAACGGAAGTCTTCACATGCTTGATGCTGACATTTCTTTAATTTGCTGATGGGTTTGAGGTCTTGTGATTATTATCAACATGGTTTAGCTTGTCTGTTGGGATGATTTTACCTGGTTGTGGCCATTGCACGTGCCACAGCTTCTTGCAGCCACAAGAGAGAGTTGGGTTGGTGGTTGAATACAAAAGAAAGATGAGCAGCCTTAAAAAGGGCCCCATAAACCTTCATGCCAGAGGTTCTAGTCTCCTTGAATACCACAGTTTAACAATTATTTACTGATGAAAATTTGGTTACTAAAATGTAAAATCATAATTTTGTCTGTGCTTCTTTGCTTGCTTTCAAAGCCCTTCCTAGTACTAGAGGCAGCATTGTGTAGTGAATAGAGCTTTGGATTTGGAAGTTTGGAAGACCAGGGAACAATTCCCACTTTAGAGAGCAAACTGTGACTCTAATACAAGTCACTGAATTTATCAGATCCTTAGTTTCCTTTTCTGTAAGATGACAATGTAGTATTCAATGACCTCTCAGTTTCTTTTTAGATGCTACCTCACCCAATTTATTTCCCACAATTTTCCCAGAACATACTCAAAATACTCAATTCAGTATATATATATGTATATATATACATATATATATACTGTGCTATAAGTATGACATGCTCATTTACTTCTGTACCTTCCCTCTCCTTGGATGCTTCTTTCTTTTCTCTAATTATTCATATCTTCCCTATTCTGTGAAGCAAAACTAAAGCACTTCCTCTTTCATAAAACTTTCCATGACTTCACAGAAAATCTACAAAATTTCATCACAAAATTTAGACTTGATTAAATACTTTTTAATTTAGTAATTATTTCATGCCTGTTTGAGTTTTTTAAGCATGTTTGCCTTCTGAAGTCAAATATTCTAGGTCTTGTGATGCTTCTTTATCTTTCATAACTTCTATGATTGCTCAAAATTCACTTTTATTGACAATGCAAAATTTAATTCCAATATTGTAAACTATTAAGCACAATAGCAAAGGAGAAATTAGTAGCTATAAGGAGCCACATTCTGGATGAAGGGCAGATTAGAATGTGAAACAGTTGTAACTCTGAACTAATACTAATTTTATCCATGTACAGTCTTGAACATGTATATTGGTTCAGCATTGTTCATTAAAGATAGTCCCTGGTCCAAGGAATTTATCTTCGTGTGTGTGTATGTGTGTGTGTGTGTGTGTACATGCCACAATGAGAACTTAAAAAAATTGATCTAAATTGTCTTGAACAAGCTTGTCAAATTATTTTAAAATATTGCAGCACTCTTCATTTTCATGACCACAAAACAGTACTGCAAATTTGAATTCTGAGCCTTTAAGCCTTCATTTTGGAAATCCATTCCTTGCTTTTTGTTCACCATCAAACAAAGGGGTCTTCGCTGCTCTCCTTTGATGATTATTTCTTCCCCATCTTGGGGCTCAGAAGTTGCTTTGATAGCATTTAGACCTCTGTGTTTGCAACCTTCATTTTTTATTTAAAATAGTGGCTATTATGAGAATGGAAATTTAGTATCTCAAGGAAGTTATAATTTCATATAGAACCAATGATGAAAAATGCATCCTTTGCTCCCTGGTCCTAGAGAGTGGTGGTTTTGAAATGGATGTAACATTTCCAAATGCTTTTCATTATATAGGACCAGAGCTATAGCTAGAAATTATTTTGCCCAAAGCAAATTCAGTTGATATAGCTTGGGGGGTGTGTATGGCTCTGCAGAGGGATAGTCTGATTATAGATATACAGTTGTGGGGAGAGACAGAGCAGCCCATTCCTTATAGAGTGTGAGGAAAATGTGGATGTTTGGGTTTCACAAGAATGTGAAGGGAGGATTGATAGTTTACATTACAAAGACTAGAGTCTGCCTTTATTGTTGCCTATGGGTAGGAAATGAGTTAAGATAAAAAATTTACTCTCCATTTGAACAAAAACTGATGAGATTGCCCCACCTATTTTAACTTAACCTGGAGTCTTCTTCACATGCTCAAGTAGATGTAGCTGTTCTTGCTCATTAGTACAATGAGCAGGGCAGGGGAAATGTATAGGAACCAATGTATCAATTAGATTTTTTACCCCAGCCTATGATTGGCATGAGGGGGTAAGAACAAAGCCTTTCCAACTGCATAAAAGACCTTACATTTCTGGAATTTCTTTCCCCTCTCTCCCACTATGAGAGAGGTGTGTGTGCAATTTTGTTAAGATATCTTAATAAAAACAATTTTAATCACTATGGACTAAGTATTCTTTTTTTAAATTAATTTTTATTAAAGATATTATTTGAGTTTTACAATTCCCCCCCCTAATCTTACCCCCCCCATGGAAAGCAATCTATCAGTCTTTACTTTGTTTCCATGTTGTACCTTGATCCAAATTGGGTGTGATGAGAGAGAAATCATATCCTTAGAGAAGAGACAAGAATTCTAAGAGGTAACAAGATCAGACAATAAGATATCTGTTTTTTTCTAAATTAAAGGGAATAGTCCTTGAACTTTGTTCAAACGCCACATCTCCTTATGTGGATACAGATGGCAGTCTCCTTTGCAGACAGCCCAAAATTGTTCCCGATTGTTGCACTGATGGAATGAGCAAGTCCTTCAAGGTTGATCATCACCCCCATGTTGCTGTTAGGGTGTACAGTGTTTTTCTGGTTCTGCTCATCTCACTCAGCATCAGTTCATGCAAATCCCTCCAGGCTTCCCTGAAATCCCATCCCTTCTGGTTTCTAATAGAACAATAGTCTTCCATGACATACATATACCACAGTTTGCTAAGCTATTCCCCAATTGAAGGACATTTACTTGATTTCCAATTCTTTGCCACCACAAACAGGGCTGCTATAAATATTTTTGTACAAGTAATGTTTTTACCCTTTTTCTTCATATCTTCAGGATATAGACCCAGTAGTGTTATTGCTGGGTCAAAGGGTATGCACATTTGGACTAAGTATTCTTAAGCCATTTATAACATAGAGTATAGTACTCCTCTCCTCAGGTATAGGGAGAAAGGTAGAATCCAGAACAAATCCTTGGGTTGGTAGCTTGAGGATAATTGTGGCATGACTGGATAGCCTATTCTCTATATTTTTGGCAGCTAGAGACCGAGTAAGGTGAATTTTGAATGAGAAGTTATGTGAACCAAAGAGACATATTTTCAAGTAGCTGTAGGCTGGAACGGAAACTGTAAATCCAGAACTTGAAGCCATAGGATAACAGAGTAGTTAAAAGAGCCAAAGTTTTGAATTCAAAGGTGTTGTATTTGAATCTAAACTTTATAAATCAATTCATTTATTCCTGTGTAAATTTAGGAGTCTGGCCTAGTTGATTTGCCAGGTCCCTTCTACCCTAAATCCTATCTATGCTTCTAGGTGAATAAAAATTTGAAAGTAATGTCTAAAAGCAAAATGAAAAAGTCTTTGTCTCAGTTTTATTATGGATCTTTTTCAGCTTCCATAGACCTCAGGTTGAAAATTGCTGACATAGCTGCTCTAAAGACTGCTTTAGAAATTAATCTTTTAATGGGCTAACCTCTTATTCTGTAAATCCTTCCATATCATTATCTCCATTAGATGAGCCTTTGTACTCAAAGCAGTGGCTCTTAGGGTAAGCAGCCTGAATATGAAAGGAAACTAGACCTTTAAGAATCTCAATTTATTCAAATTAAACAAATATAGGAGAATGAAACACAGGACAAAACAAAAACCTGAGGAGACTGAAAGCCAGTATGTTACTCTAACTAGTAAAAAAATAGTATTATTCACTAGCTATTCAGAGTTTTGTGTTGTTTTTGTTCACACTCCCTCATTGTAGCACTAAGATGTTGATATGATGAATCAATAGGCCAAACAGCTTTGTGAGATTAGAATATTTTTTGAGGTGTACTGAAAAGACAGGAAGGTTAGTGTGGTGATCACTTTGTTCTAATGGCTTGAAAACCAAAAGTAGTCTTATCACTTCAAAGTTTTGTCACAAAGAGTTTTGTACAAATTGTTGACTACAAATCTCCCACATGAAAAGGCCATGCTTTATCAGTAGACCTGAACTGTTTAAAGATATCAGAAGGCTAAACTAATTTATTTCCTAGAGATATAATTGATTTGCTAAAAGTATAAAGGGAAAACTGATAATCAGCCCTGGGATTAGGCCTTGCTTATTCTCAGTATGATAGAAAGCACATTAGGAGTACTTTTCCTTTCTATCTGCTTCTGTGCTATTTAAATAACATAAAACTTTTTGGAATAAATACTATACAATTTGAAGAGGGAAAAAAATAGGCTTATACTGTAATTTCGCCAGGAAAGAACAAACTGGAATTTGAAATCTCTGGTATTAGTTACAGAGATGAGTCCTGTAACTTGTTGATGTGTATAAAAAACCTACTCACAATATTAACCAAATATATATATTCTGTGCTTTATTATTATCTGGTTATCAGTTTTGGGTTAAGGAGATTTTCTTCTCCCTTACCCTTCTGTTGTTTGAGATGGTTGTTGCTCAATTGATTCTGATTGTTCCATGATCCCATGGACCATATTGTTCATGAAACTTTCTTGTAAAAGATACTATAATGGTTTATTTCCTTTTCCAGGGGATTAATGCAAATAGAGATTAAGTGACTTGCCCAAGCTCACACAATTAGCAAGAGTCTAAAGTCACATTTGAACTCATATCTTCATAATTCCAGGCCCAACATTCTATCTACTGAGCCACTTAGCTTCCTCTAACCAAATCAAGTTAGAGTATATTATCACCATATGTTATTTCTGCTAATATGCAGTAATATTCAATGGAATTTACATGCTTAAGCCTTGAAAGTCACAGCATGTTCTGAGCATTAATTTTAATCTTTATCAGCAGCTTTGAAATTTCACTTCATAACCCACTTAGTTGAATATGAACAAGAACTGTGGCACTAATTTTGTCTTTTATTGCAAGATCATCCCATATAATCTAAATCATCATTCTATTACTGATTTGGAATTAGGGCATAACAGGCAGAAACCATGAAGTAATTCCATTATTTTACTTAGAGTTGATTAGGTATTAGTTAGATTTGAACTCCCATAACTTTACCAAGATTGAGAAAACTAAGGTCTGACACAGAGAAAAGTAACAAAACTGATTAATTTTTCTGGAAAAAAAAATCACTTATAAAAAACAATCACCTCAGAAAATAAAAACTTCAAGGTCATTATAGTCCTTGAATTACAGAATTATTAGGTTAAGGGAAAAAATAGTCGGAAAGAAACAATTCAAATTTTGTGGAATCACAATCAGGATTACACAGAATTTAGCAGTTGCAACATTAAAGGGTCAGAAGTCATAGATCATGGTATTGCAGAAAGCAAAAGATCTAAGACTAGGACCAAGAATCACCCATCTGGTGAAATTAAACATGTTCTTTCAGTGAAATGGAAGGTTTTTGTTTTTTTTTTTTTAGGTTTTTGCTAGGCAAAGGGGTTAAGTGGCTTGCCCAAGGCCACACAGCTAGGTAATTATTAAGTGTCTGAGACTGAATTTGAACCCAGGTACTCCTGACTCCAGGGCTGGTGCTTTATCCACTGTGCCACTTAGCTGCCCAAAATAGAAGCATTTCAAGGGTTTCATAAGGAGAACAAAATTGAACAAGATTTTTGATTTCTAAAATCAAGACCTAAGAGAAGCCTAAAAATTTAAATGGGAAAAGAAATCATAAGGGATTCAATGGAATGGGATTAGTTACATACCTACAAAGGAAGATTGTATTTGAAATTCTTAAAAATTGTACCACTAATAGTACAGTTAGAAGGAATATATAGGGAGAGTGAATGGTTATGAAGAGAATTTGAAGGAATCACATAAAAATAAATAACAGATTAGAAAGAGGAACACACTGGATGCAGAAGGAATGGAGAGGTAGGATGAAGTAAATTATTTCTGTGAAGAGGCATGAAAAGCCTATTACAATGGAGAAAAAGATGGGAGAGTAGTCTATGGGAATAGCTTGACTCTTACTCTAATGAGTATTGTTTCAAAGATGGAATAATATACACAATCAGTTGAATATAGAAATTCATCTTACCCAATAGGAAAGTAGGAAGGAAAGAGATTAAGTAAAGGGGGGAGAGAGGACAGACTAGATTGGGAAGACAGTAGACAGAAGCAAAACACTGTTAAGGAGGGAAAGGGTGAAGGGAGAGGACAAAGAGGAGGAGAAATAGGAAGGAGGGAAAACAGACAGTAATTATAACTGTGGATGTTAATGGAATGAATTCTCCTATAAAATAGAAATGAAGGACAGAGTGGATCAAAAATCATAATTCCAATTTTTAAATATATAGATAACTGAGTCAAATTTATAAGAATACAAGCCATTTCCAAATGGAGAAAAAAGTCAAAAGATATGACAGGCAGTTATTGGATGAGGAAATCAAAGCTATCCATAGGCATATGAAGATGTGCTCTAAATCACTTTTGCTTTGTGAAATGCAAATTAAAACATCTTTGAGGTACCATGTCACACCTATCAGATTGTTTAATATGACAAAAAAGGAAAATGATAGGGGAGGCTAAATGGCACAGTGAATAGAGCACCTGCCCTGGAGTCAGGAGTCCCTGAGTTCAAATCTGGCCTCAGATACTTAATAATTACCTAGCTGTGTGGCCTTGACCAAGCTACTTAACCCCATTTTCCTTGCAAAAAAAAAAACCTTAAAAAAAAGGAAAAAGATAAATATTGGATACCATGTGAAAAAATTGGCACACTAATGTACTGTTGTTGGAGTTGTGAGTTGTTCCAACCATTCTGGAGAGCAATTGAAACTATGCCCAAGGCCATAAAACTGTGTATATGTGTGTGTGTGTGTGTGTACACATATACATATATATATATACATTATATATATGTGTGTGTGTGTGTGTGTGTGTGTGTGTGTGTGTGTGTGTGTGTATTAGGTTTTTTCCCAAGGCAAATGGGGTTAAGTGGCTTGTTCAAGGCCACACAGCTAGGTAATTATTAAATGTCTGAGACCGGATTTGAACTCAGGTACTCCTGACTCCAGGGCAGGTGCTCTATCCACTTTGCCACCTAACCACCCCTGTGTATATCTTTTGATCTAGCGCTACCATTATTAGATCTGTATCCCAAAGAGATCATAAAAAAGGAAAAGGACCTATATGTACAAAAATATTTATAGCAACCCTTTTTGTGGGGTCAAAATTATTAGAAATTGAGGAGATAACTGTCAATTGAGAAATGACTGAACAAGCTGTTGTATATGAATGAAATGGAATACTAATGTGCAATAAGAAATGATGAACAGAGGGCAGCTAGGTGGCACTGGTCCTGGAGTCAGAAGAACCTAAGTTCAATTCTGGCCTCAGACACTTAATAATTACCTATCTATGTGACCTTGGCCATATCAATTAGCCCCATTGCCTTGGAAATAAAAAAACAAAACAAAAACAAGAAATGATGAACAGGCAAATTAAAAAAAAAAACCTGGAAAGTCCTGCATGAACTGATGTAAAGTGATATTAGTAGAACCAGAAAACATTGTACACAAAATTAACAACATTGTGTGAGGATCAACTATGAATGATTCAGCCCTTCTCAACAACACAATGATCCAAGAAAAGTACAAAGAACTCATGAAGAAAAATGTTATCCACATCCACATAAAGAACTGATGGACTCTTATTGCAGATTGAAGCATACTTTTTTCATTTTATTTTTTCATGGTTTTAAAAAGTTTCTTCTTTCACAACAATCACTAATACAGAAATAGTTTACATGATACCACATTTATAACTATATCAAATTGCTCCATTTTAGAAAGAGGGAAGGGGAAAGAGGGAGGCAGAAAAAATTTGGAACTCAAAATCTTATAAAAATATATGATAAAAATTATCTTGACAAGAAATTGGAAAAAAATAAAATGCTACTTAAAAGATAAGCTGAGATTCTTGGGATACTCTATATAGGTATTTCATAAGTTAACTAGAGTTTTTGTTCTTCAAGAGCAAGGGTTCTTAGTTTTACCTTAATTGTACTCCATAGCATCTGATTGGTACCTTAAAATAATAGATATTAATAATTATCTGTTGATTAATTGATATTTTCCTGGCTAAAAGTCTTTTGAATGATTAGTAGCAGAGATTTAGTTCTGTTGAAAAGGAGAAATGTAGCGGTAGTAAGTGTCAGGGATCATTAGAAAAGCAAGAGTCTGTCATTTGTGTGGCCATTTCCCTTCAGGATGTATTTAAATAATGTAGTTAACCCCAAATTATTTGTGGTTGGACTTAATCAATTCAACAGGAAGGTGAAATATTTCAGGAATGGATTCTCTTGTCCTCCAGGTGAATTTAGGTCATAGTCCCATTCCTTAGACAGCCATGTGGTCACTAAGAGTCATATCTACTTTTTGCCAAATGGAGCAGTGATGTTTTTGCTGTCGTTCTATTTCAACAAGTGCCCTGGGGAATGGAACCAGAGTCCTTGAGGAAGTTTTCAATTGTAGCAGCAACAGATTCTATGGATCTCTTCTTTAATATATGCTGTCTCATTTCCCACCTACAAAAGAGGTGGTTCTTATGTGATTTTACTTAAACAGCTGGATTTATGGCCACATTTCTTGTTGTGGAGTAGCTAGCCTTTAAAGACCTAAAAATCACTGATAATTTATTTGCAGTTTTCTATTATCTGTCTTAATACTCATCTAGTGTTGACTATTCCCCCTTTAAATTATTTACCTGAAAGTTTCTTAGATAATTTCACATAAAAGATGAATTATTTTAATTGACCCTGGAGGGCACAATTGGAGGTCACTGGATGAAAGTTATAGGAAACTAATTTCATAATCTCTTATTGATTAGTGTTTTTAGAGGCAGTTAGATGGCACAGTGGATAAAGCACTTGACCTAGAGTAAAGATAGACTTGAGTTCAAATCTGACCTCAGATTATTATGTCTGATGACCTCAGTTTCCTCACCATAAAGTGAGGGTAATAATAGCACCTACTTCCCAAGGTTGTAAGAATCAAATGAGATAATATTTGTAAAGTACTTAGCACAAGTACAAATATACATACAAATACACATTAAATACTTACTTTCTCCCTCCCTTCCTTTGAAATAATGAAGAGGATTTTGACAATCTAAGTACATACCCTTGACTTGTACCTATGAAGCAGATTTGTAATATAAGACCTACATTCCTATTAATTCTTCATTTAGAAAGTGGATAGAAATAGTTTGTTTCTGCTGTCAGGGCTGTCTCCAGTTGTTCTAGTCCTTTATGACTGCTGGATCCAGATGACTCACGAGGAGAAAGTGAGGCTGGTGACTTATACTATCCTCCCTTGCCCTACCTCTCCCTTTAAAATCAGTTTATTTGCAATTTTGGTTATAGACTTTCTGATAGCCTAGCAATACCAAAAACCTTCCCCAAATAAAGTGAAGTATTAAGTAATGAGCTCCCCATCATTGGAGTAGAGACTGTAGGGCTATTTATTGGGAATAAAAATTCATACTTCAGTTGGGGGATTTGGACTAAATATTTTTTTGAATGTTATTTTATTTTTTCAATCACAAGCAAAGATAGTTTTTACCATTCATCTTTTTGTAAACATTTGGATTCCACTTTTTTTACCTCCCTTCCTACCCACCGCCCTCTCCATGACAAGTACAATTATGTTTAACATATTTCCATATTTAGACTAAATAGTTTATGAGACTCCTTCTAACTAATAAGATATGATTCTAAACTTAAATTTGCAACACTCCATTTTAAAAGGGAAACCAATGAGGGAACCCTGGAATAATGGCAGATGCAATATAGCAATGGGGTAATCAAAACTTTCATCAGAATTGAGTTATTTAGCAGCCTAGTTCTTATATGTGTCGGAAAAAAGAGGTCAGACTATTTCTACAAGAAAACTTGAATCCAGGAAACAACTTTATAGTAGTGAGAGGATGTTATTATTTTATACATGTAACCTCTTGAGTATTGGTGCTACCTCTCAATTGTTGAGGGATGAGTTTTAAGTTAATAGCTTATGTAACATTTTTTCTTCTTTTCTTTTCTTTTTTGTTATATTCTAGAGGAAGTTCTCTAGAGCATTGTATAGCTCATCTATGGGGAAATTATGGAGAGAGAACAAAAATAACAGAAGGTTGATTAAATATGAATTGGCATATCACTTGGCACAGTTAAGTTTTTAGCAAGTGTCTTGCCTCTGTTTTCTCTCCATCTCTAACATAATCTTTTTTCTAATGGTGGTGGGGGTGGGGGAGCAACCACACCAATGAAGTAGTCATTGTGGGGAAAAAATAACAATAAGAACAACAATAGCAATAACTCAGTAATAGCTTTCATTTGTATCTTGTTTGCAGATCAGGCAAGACAAAAAATTAGTTCCTGAAATTTAACCTCCAAACTCATACTGAAGCTTAAAACTGCCAAACAGGAAGTCAAAAAGGCTTATGAGATTTAATTTTTAATTGCCTTAAAAAATTCAGTGGATCTTATTTTGTGGATTAGCTCAGACTTCATCATCTATATACGTAAATCTATATTTTCAGTAAATTTTTTTTCCTATTAGAATTGGCCCTGAGTCAATAAAACCATGTCCTGATACATCAAGATTCTAGGACAATTTATGGAGAAATTTTCCTTATGCCTTTTGTTGAGTTCTATGAATGTATAAAGGCATTCAGAATCTGGGGCTCTTATTATTGCAACATAAAAATCAAAGGGAGTTCATTTACAATTACATCTATATTTTCTTCAACATCCTTGACAGAATCATTTGAGTATGTTCTTGTTGGAGTTTCTGCTTGAGTGATCTTATTTTTTAAAGATATTTTCCACAGTCTGAATTATCTTCTTCCAGTTTAGGTAATTGTCCTCTTATTTTAATCCTTCCTACAAGAGATGAGTTTTTCAGTTTTTTAATAAAGCAAAATAGGATTTGTGGACAGAGAAAATATTTTTTCATATTTATTATGATTTAATCAGAAGTTATTCTATTTATCAAATCCATTGATTCCAGACAGCTTGTGAATTATAATGGGGTTCCTCTTTAAACTTAATGGGGACTCCTCAATAATTCCCAATGAATTTATTTTGGATTTATAGTCATTTTTTCCCCAGTTATATACAAAATTTTTTACATTCTTTTTTTTTAATTTTCAGCTCCACTTCTTCCTTTCTCCTCTCTCCACTTTGAGAAGAAAAGCAACATCATATAGAATATACATATGCAGTGAAATCTAAATAATTGGAGAAATATTTATTGCTTATAGATAGAGTGTTGGAGCTGGAATCAGTTCATTAATGAGTTCAAATCTGGCCTTAGGCACTTACCTGTGTGACTCTACGCAAGTCATAACACTATTTGCCTTGGTTTCCTCATCTGTAAAACGTACTAGAAAAGTAAATGGAAAATCACTTTAGTGTCTTTGCCAGGAAAACCCAAATGGGGTGATGAAGATTCAGCTACAATTGAGAAATGATTGGACAAGGACAATGACATATGAGCAATTACCATTTCTTCATTTGTTTAGATCTGACTTTATTCATATGTACTCTCAATGATTTTTAATAAAATACAATAAGAAAAAAATACAAAGTTAGGTGTTATGGATTGGCATGAAATAAAAATATATAACCATATTGCAGATTCTAAAGTACTTTTGCTGTTCATATTTGTATGATCCAGTCGAAAAAGAGTACTAGATTTAGAATTAGAAGTGGTACGTTCAAATCATGACTCTGCCACTCTCTACTTTTGTATCCTCCAGCAATTGACTGAGCTTCTCAGGGCCTTATTGTTCTATTCTTTTAAATGTTGGCACTGGCCAAGATGATCACAAAGATCTAAAACCAAATCTTCATATTAAAGTCTACAAATCAAAGTACATGTGTAAGTAAGGGGAAATGACCTGTAATTCTTTCTTTACAACTAGCACTTTATGGTATCAAAAATACCTTCATATACATTATCTCAAGTGATTTTCATAATAACCCTAATGATTTCATAATAACCTATTATATGTCCAATATTCCTATTGGAGAAATGATATAGATATCCTCAATTTACAAGCAAAGATAATAAGGTCTGTAGAAATTAAATGACTTGTGCAAGGTCTTATGACTAGCATGTAGTTCAATGTGCCTTTCATCACACCATACTATTGATTTTTTCTGCAATTTAAGAAAATTGGAAAATAAAATTGATATGCTTATAATATATATATATATATATATATATATATATATATATATATATATATATACACACACACTTAAAATAACTCAAGGAAGTAATAAAACAGAAAACTGCCCAGATAAGGGGACAAGAAGCAGTCTAATATTGTGTAAATTGATAGTGTCAAATTCAGATTAGTGGTGTCAAATCCCTACTGCCTATATATATATGTATATATACATATATATATATATATATATATATATATATATATATATTTGGAAAGCTATAAATTAGCTTTATAATCTGTTGTATTGCATTTTTATTTAGTTAAAGGTTTTCCAATATCATCTTAAAAAATCTGGTTCATGTCACTTGGGAACATAATGGACTACAAAATTCTGGGTTGTGTGTTTGACACCTTTGAGATAAATCACTACGTTGAGAGTCAGAAGAACTGGGTTCTAGTCTTGGTTCAGTCATTGCCAAATTTCTGGCAAGAAATTTAGCCATTGTGGGACTCATTGTGGTAACTAATCTCTACATTGAGGGTATTGGATGAAATGATCACTAATATTCTTTCCTCATTCAGCTAAAGTTTCCATGTGTGCTTTACAATTTGTATGAAAGTGTGAGCAGTTAGGGTTATGTATGATGGATAAGGCTCCTCACTATTTTTTTAAATATTTAAATTTGAGCTAAATACCATGTAATGGGGACAGATAGGTGGAGTCAGAGACAGATAGTCCTGGAGTCAGGAGGATCAGAGTTCAAATCTGACCACAGAAATTTGATACTTACTAAACTATGTGACCTTGGGCAAGTCACTTAATCCCATTACCTTGCAAAAACCAAAAACCAAAGCAAACCAAACCAAACCAAAACAAAACCCCAATATAATGATCCAAATTGATATCATTCAGATATTTTGTCCATAGGCAAATATAATTGTGACCCAAAAAACAGGTCCTATGTAGAAGAAAGCAATCTACTATCATTTAAGATGCATAATACAATTCACAGATTCAATATTGACAATAGTACCACAAAGACTAATCTATCTAGATCTTGTAGTTTATATCTGTGCAGGCTGAAGGTATTACAACTGATGGTGCACAGGGCAAAATTTAGGTGGCTGTCACTTCTGTACTGAATAGAAATCTCTAAATCCTAGGAAACTTCAAAAAAAGTCTATTCAACTATTGGGTTTTTTTTTTTTGATATGAGGATAAGACAAACCCCACCCAAACCAAAAGGCAAATAAAAAGAATTTAACAAACCATTACTCATGTACTGATGACAAAGACCCAAGAGAATGAAGCGCATAGGAAAATTGGATTTTTTGTTTATTTTAAAATGTTTCACAATACATGATACATGATTCATGAGAATCAAAAGATAATTGAGATTTTAATCAAGACAACCAGGGTTCATTTACTTCCTCTGGATCTGCTTAGCTAAAGAAGTCACCTAACTTCACTGTCTCAGGCAACCCTAGGATTTATCTACCATTCCAAGTATTGATTGCAGCCTATGCACACTTAATGGAAGGAATTCCTTCAATTGGTCCTGCACCAAGAAAATCCCAACTCTTTCCTATATTTATTAAAAGCTATAAATAATACAATTAATAAAAGTATTTTTCAGCTTGGATCCTCTTTTTGATTGACCTATCAGCTAAAAAGTTCCTAGCTGAATGTCTAGGCAAATTTACACCCTACAAATACCTATTGGTATATATTCTGCCATTTACAGCATACTGCTTCATTCACCCTGTTGGAAAAATTTGGTTAAAACTATTGATGTTACTATTTTATTTTTATTCAACAAATTCCTTCTAATTAGCCTTAATGTGATGGAAAACTATATTACTAAGTTGGGACAACCTCTAAAGAACCTAAGAGGAAGATTGGCCATGGACACTTTTAATAAACAGAATGGTTAGTTCAAAGTTCATTCTGTTGTTCATGTTTCACCAGCAGCAACCTCTAACACAGAGTCTAGCTTTTGACCATTCAGGGTGGTTGACAAGTTTAGGCTTTTTGATCTTGAGATTATTAGATGGCTAGTTTTCTGTTCATTTTTCAGTTGATATGCTATCACAGGGAGCAGAACAAATCTGGAGGGAAATGAATCTAATAAAAATTCAAATTTGCAACTCAGTATTTGAAGAAATTCTTTTTGTTCTTTTGTTTTCACTGTTAAATAAATTGATTTATTTGTAGCAGTCCTCTATCTCTATTCTACAAGTTGTCAGAACATTCACACATAATAGAAGATGATTGTTCTAAAGGCCCAAGTTAACAGTAAATAATAAATATATAAGGCATTCCAATATTTATTGTAAGGGCATTATGATGGTGGTGGTGGTGGTGGTAGAGAGAGGGAGAGAGAATGGTTTCAGAATATGATGCTGGAATACCTAGACATGAGTATTAGATCTTCTGTTTACCAGCTGGCTTGGGCAAATCACTTTTCTGTTTTAGGACTCAGTTTCCTCATTTATATAATGAGGGAGTTGGATTATATAATTACTGAAATTTGATCCAACTCTCAATCTTATAAATCTATGCCAAATAAATGATAGAAAATCTTTATATTAGAAGGAAAATATTGCTACATTTGAACATATCTGTTGAATTCCCACTCCCAAGATCTAAGAACATAGAGGCTTTGGTAACATAAATGCCATTTACAGGAACTGGGAATAATAAACATATAGGGATTTCTCCTTTTACTTCTAAATTACAGGTACTTGCTCTTGGAATAACCACCAGGACCCTTTCTCCTCACTTTTGGAGAACTGATGGAAGCAGGCTGTGTTTATTTTCATCATCCAAGTTACCTGTCCAGGAAGAAAATGACAGATGAAAAGAGAAATAGAAAGTAAAAAGGATCTTTTGCCAAACCCCAAATGACTCAATGGAAGGGGTTAATAAGGAAGTGGTGACCCTGCTCAGCATTGAGGGAGGGAGAGGTAAAAGAGAGGAGCTGAAAATGAATTGAATCAGAGTAGAAAACAGAGCTGTCTGTGTTTGTGTGTGTGTGTGTGTGTGTGTGTGTGTATGTGCATGTGTATGTATGTATATGTGTATAAATTTATCCATTGTTACCTGAAGATAGATTAGCACTGGGATATAAAGACAAAGAATTCAATGTGTTACCTCATCCCCAATAGAATTGAAAGAAGTGTCTAAGGAAAGGATCTGTAGGATTATCAGTTGAAATAACAGTTATAATCTCTCCATGGACCAATTGCTGAAGAGCAATTCCTAGAGAAGGAATAATTATCCTGTTGGGGGGAAGTTAAGGAGAGGGAAGAGAAAAAAAAGATAATATAATAGCATCAATAAGAAAGACTCACAATGTCTGCTGTAAATGGAAAAAGAATGATATTAAAGTGGAACAAACCAACAAAAGGAGCTACCATCAAAAGAACCACCATCAAAAAAAGCACTGGCATACAGTACCTATATGGACAATTGAATCCCAACTTCCTTCTACTTTTGTGGGATTCTCCCTAAGGCAGAATTGTAAACAGAGAGATCCAACTGGTTGCTGGGAACTTTCACTTTTGGTGAAAGTCTTGCCTCCTAATAGGCTTGATTGTAAGTGATTTGTGTTCTTTGCTGTATAACTAAAACTGCTCTGTGTTTTAAAACCTTGTGAGTCTGAATGCATGTAAGGGGAATTGATGGCCACCCTTGCAGTGCCAGATACTGATCTTCCCAGGTTACCTATTGATGGGGCTAGTGAAAGAAAATGTGATGAATTCCTAAAATATTTTTTTTAAGTCAGGAAGGAGTTTTAAAGGCATTACTTGAAATCTGGCAAAATATTTTTTTTTAAATTATCACATTTACAGTTGCCTGAAAGGGGAAGAAAGGGGAATTTTTAATTGTTAAAGAAATAAGAAGGTTGTGTACACAAAGTAAACTGGTTGACAGAGCTCAAATCATTATAACCCCTGTTCAATTCCTATTTTCTTTTTCATTTTGCACAAACTGTGAAGCTGAACTCTGGAAAGGGTGGCAGATTTTTCAGTCTTGTAAAGTAACTAGAATCTCTGAGGGTTATTCCTTAAACCTGCAAGCACAGAATTTGATTTTCAAAGCTTTTTAATTACTTCTAAGTGTGAAGTATTGACAATGCAAAATGATGGAGTTTGAAAGTAACTTTAAAACATTATCTAATTAAATAGTAATGAATAGAAATTGACATTTTTCTACCATTTACAGGGTGACACAATGGTTAGAGTGCTCTGCTTAGAGTTAGGAAGACTTCTTTTCCCAGTCTGAATTCAGTCTGAGACATTTATCAGCCATATAACCTTGGACACATTTCTTAACCTCCCTTTGCCTCAGTTTCCTCAACTGTAAAATGGAAATAATAACAGAAACTTTCTCAGAGGATTATTGTGAGGATCAAGTGAGATAATATCCCAAAAGCACTTAGCAAAGACTCTGGGACATGGTAGACCCTCTACAAATGCTTATTTTCCCCTTCTCATCTTGTGAGTGACTCTGAATACATAGATTTTCTTTACCCATACTCTTCTTTGGTAAATTTTTTTTTAATTTATTTATTCTTATTTTTGTACAAATGATGTTTTTTTTATACATTGAGAAAATATTCTTGCTTAAGAGTAAACGTAATACCCCCTGCACCCCCCAAAATATAGACCTGCATGAGAGATAAAGTAAAGGAAAGAGAAAAAAATTGAAATTAAAATTAAAATTAAAAAATAATAATAATAAGTGCATCCAGGTGGCACAGTGGACAGAGTACCAGCCCTGGAGCTAGGAGCACCTGAGCCCAAACCCAGCCCCAGACACACAAAAATCACCCAACTGTGTGACCCTGGGCAAACCACCCCAACCCCATTGCCCTGCAAAAACCAAAAAAAAAAGACCCCAAATAAAATAAAATAATGATAATAATAATAGCAGGGGTGACCAGGTGGTGTAGCAGACAGAGTACTGGCCCTAGAACCAGAAGCACCCAGGTCCAAATCTGGCTTCAGACACCCAACAATCACCAGCTGTCTGGCCCCAGGCAAGTCACCCAGCCCCATTTGCCCTGCAAACCCCCCCCATCATAATAATAATAATAGCAGTAGCAATAACAATAATAATAATAATAATAATAATAATAATGACAAATGTGCTTCAGTCTGTGTTCTAACACCTCCAGCTCTGCCACAGGTGGATCACATTCTTTATTATAAGTCTATCACAAAAGCTACTTCCATAGTTTTCCACTGTTGACATTGCTGATCGCAGCTCCCTCCATTTGTACTTCTCCACTACCATATACTATATTTTCTCTCTCCTTTTACTCTATCCCTCTTCTTAAATGTGCTGTAGGGTAGCTGAATGGTGCAGCAGACAGATCCCCAACCCTGGGGCCAAGAGGACCTGAGCCCATATACCACCCCTTAGGCCCAGCATCCACCTGGCCCTATGGTCCTGGACAGTAAACAATAAAATGTGTTCTATCTGACCACTATCCCCCACAGTCCATCCTCTCCTCCATCACTCACATCACCCCCTCTCCCTTGTCTCCCTTCTCTCTTTCTTACTCTAGATGTCTATACTCCATTGAGTATATATATGCTGTTTCCTCTCCTAGCCACCTCTGATGAGAGCAAAGGTTCCCTCATTCCCCCTTGCCTTCACCCCTTCCATATCATTGCAATAGCTCATTGTAATAAAAATACTTATTGTATGAAATATCTTAGCCTATTCTACCTCTCCTTTCTCTTACTCCCATTACATTTCCCTTTTAGCAATTGAATCCATTTTTACACTATATTATATCTTCAAATTCAGCTCTCTCCTGTGCTTTATCTATAAAAGCTCCTTCTACCTGCTCTATTAAATGAGAAGGTTCATATGAGTATTATCAGTATCATTTTTCTGTGCAGGAATACGTGTAGTTCATAATCATTAGGTCCTTCATAGTTTCCCCTTCTCCTTCACGCTTTATGCTTCACCTGAGTCCTGTATTTGAAGATTAAACTTTCTCTTCAGCTCTGGCCATTCCAACAGGAAAATTTGAAATTCCCCTGGTTCATTGAAAGTCCATCTTTTTTTCCCCCTGGAAGAGGACATTCAGTTTTTCTGGGTAGTTGATTCTCTATTGCATTCCAGGATCTTTTGTCTTCCAGCATATTATATTCCAAGCCCTATGAGCTTTTAATGTAGTTGCTGCTAAGTCCTGTGTGATTCTGACTGCAGCTCCACGATATTTCAATTGTGTCCTTCTGGCTGCTTGTAATATTTTCTCTTTGACTTGGGAGCTCTGGAACTTGGTTATAATATTCCTGGGGGTTGTTTTTTTTTTTTGGATCACTTTCTCAGGGAGATCAGTGGATTCTCTCAGTTTCTATTTTTGCCCTCTGCTTCTAGGATATCAGGGCAATTTTCCTGTAGTAATTCTTTGAAAATGAGGTCAAGGCTTTTTTCCTGATCATGACTTTCAGGTATTCCAATAATTTTTAAATTATATTTCCTGAATCTGTTTTCCATATCAGTTGTTTTATCAATGAGATGTTTCACATTTTATTCTAATTTTTCATTCTTTTGGTTTTGAAGTATTGTGTCTTGATTTCTCATAAAATCAGCAGCTTCCCTCAGTTCCATTCTACATCTGAAGGATTTGTTTTCCTCAGAGAGCTTTCTTATCTCCTTTTCCATTTAGCCATTTCTGTTTTTTAAAGCATTCTTCTCTTCAGTAACTTTTTGAACTGTTTCATCCATTTGGCCTAAGCTGGTTTTTAACATGTTATTTTCTTCAGCATTTTTTTTTTTTGGATCTCCTTGACTAAGCTGCTGACTTCTTTTTTCATGTTTTTCCTGCATCTGTCTCATTTCTTTTCCCAATTTTTCTTCTATCTACCTCATTTGATTTTCAGTCTTTTTTGAGCTCTGTTATAGCCTGAGGCCAATTTCTGTTTTTCTTGGAGTCTTTAGATGCAGGAGCTTGTACTTCCTCATCTTCAGATTATTTTGATCCTTCTTGGGATCATAGACAAAGTATTTCTCAATGGTGTTCTTCTTTTTTATCTGTTTACTCATTGCTCCAGCTTGTGCCTGGTTTTGGGGTGCTTCTTGAGTTTTTGAGTATTATTGGGGCACCCCCCCCCCCACAAGGATCTCCATGTGTGAGGCTCTTTCTTCCTTCCTGGTCTGTGAATGATCACAAGCACACCCCTCTGCCACGGGGCTGAGGTGGCGGGAGCCCTGCTGTTCTATGGGGGGGTCTAGACTGCAATCAGGATCTGAATGTGGTCAGAGCCCCTGAGTCCTGTAGGGAGAATGGGATTCTTTTTTCAGGTAGTGACTGGAACAGGCACAGTTTCTTCCATCACTAAAACTTTTATGAATGTGGTCAGAGCCCCAGAACTTGGACAGAGGACAGACCTCAGCAGTCTCTCTCCATTTTCCCCTACTTAGGTTCAGCACTTACACCTGGGGGCTCCTGCTTACAGGCTCTGCCTGCTTCCGGTTCCTGAATTTGGGCTGCTGGGGCTACACTGCTTACTGAGTGCCCTGAGGGCTGGGCTTCACATGCTTGCTCTGGTAGAGGTCCCCCCCACTGATCCCCCAAGTTGTGCCTGGTGCTCCCTGGGGTGTAGGTCAGGAAACTGCCACTGCTGCTGTGAGCCGTAGCTCCCAGCACCCTGGGGCTGCCTCTAGGAGGCTGAATTTCTTTTACTCTGGCGGCCGCCCCTCTAACTCCTCTACTTTCCAGGTTACCTTGGGCTGGAGAATTGCCTCATTGGATCCCTCTGTGGATTCTGTCTCTTGAAAATTCAGTTAAAGTCTTTATTTTATTAGTTTGGAAATACCGGATAGAGAGCACCTAAGAAACAATCCTCTCCTGTAGCCATCTTGGCTCTGACTCCAGCAAATTTCTTTGAGTGTAGTTCCACTCTCCCCAACAGATAATGAGCACATTGATGGGAGAATGGGGTCCAGATTGTATGTGAATTGTTAAGTATTTTATTACTTATTATTCATGTAATTGCTTGACTTTATTAATGCCTATTTTATTATTATTTCTTTTGCTTTCTTGTTCAGTAAATGGTTATATTTAAAAAGTTAAATGTATTTTTATTGCAAGTAGTTGATTATGTAAATAAAATTCTTCTACAGAGGACTTAAGAGTAATGAGATGGAGATTATATTCACTCTCAGCAAGGTTATCCCTAATACATATAGAATTTGAGTATAAACATATATTGTGGTCCTTCTCTGAAAGCCCAACTCTCTCAGTGTGATATCAGTTGGAATAATCAAACCATCTCAGATGTGGGTGGTATCTCACTCAGGTGAGAAGTGAGAGTGCTACATTGTAAGGTATTACATTGGGAAAATAGACCATTCCGTATATCTGCTTTGAATGTACTGAAGTCCTCTTAGTTATTGGGAATACCTTCGTATATCCTTCTTCCCTATCCAATAATGTTCTTTTTTCCCATCTTCAATTTAATTATATTGCTATCTGTGTATATTTTGTTACTCCCCCTCAGTCTTAGCACCAGGATCTAGTAGCATTCATGCTCCTGTAAAGGATGAACTATCTTGATTTTGTGTATGGGTTCTGAAGATCTAGTATAGTACCTTTCATATTATAGGTGTTTAAGAGGAGTTGAATTAATGGGAAGCAATAAGGGTCCCAGTTTTTCAGGCACACTATAATGCTGAATGAATGGGGAGAGTTTAAGTGACCAATAAACTGATCACAAAAGCAGGTTGCTGGGAGCACTTCAGCAACCAAATGATCTCTTTCTAGCATGTTCTTTATTATTCCATTGTTTTCAGCTTTGTCCCATTTGAGATTTTTCTTGGCAAAGGTACTGGGAGTGGTTTGCAATTTCCTTCTCCAGTTTATTTTACAGAAGCAAACAAGGTTAAATGATTTGCCCAGACTGTGTCTGAGGTCATATTTGAATTTAAGAAAATGAGTCTTCCTGACTCAAAAATGCCTCACTCTATTCACTGCACCAACTAGATCTCTCTAGTATGTTCTCCTTTAGTTATTATTGACTTTGGTGACTGCTGCTCTGAATTCTATTCCTATCTCTTGCCTGCCCTTTGGAAGTAACTCAGAGGTGGTGTGATATGTCTTCAAGTATCTGAAATTGGATTAGATTTACTCTGAACTCTTGGTCTCAGAAAGCAGAACTTGGAGTAGTGAGTGAAAGATTTGACCTAAGGAAAACTTTCCTGAGAATTAGAACTATCCAAGAACAAAATAATCAGCCTCAAAAAGAAATTAATGTGTTCTACTTCAGACAAAGAGTTGACCCTTGCCAGGTGTATTCTGTTGGGGATTCTTTTTTCAGGTAGTGACTGGAACAGGCACAGTTTCTTCCATCACTAAAACTTTTATGAATTCTGGCTTGACATCTTTATGTCCTCCCAAAGAGTTTTCCTCTCAGAACCTATTGATTGTCCTTAACTAAAATTAAGCATGGACCCCCTTCCATGCCTGTGAACACAAGCAAAACTTATCAAGGCTGCTAGGTACCCCCTTTAGATTCAATGAACATGTCATGGGGATTTCACAGGACTCTTGACCTAGGCCCAAGATCTATCCTGGAATTTCTGAATTCCCTACAAAGACTGTAAGTTTGTACACCTGTTTTATGATGAGTCTGTGTAGCCATGTCTACCCTCTTTGAAATTCATGAGGAAGAATTTACATTTGCAAGCTATAAATGTGGTTGCTACATTTGAAAGGGATTGTTATGTTAATAACAAAATCAAGAGCATTGTTGCTTTCTAATTAAATTAGGTTGGCAAATTGTTATATTACTTTAGATTTGCTCCAACAAAGTCATTTTCTATTCAAAATGTTTTGAGAGATGACTTAGTGAAGATTGAATCAGGGAAACTAAAGAATATTTTTTTTTGAGTAATAAAAATGGTGTTTTTGGGGAGGCAAAAAAAGTCATGAAGCAAACACTTCATAGCAACAAATTCTTTCTCTTTTAATTTTATTGACAAAGTAGGTACTTCAGCTATCAGCCATTTCAGAGGATCATTAACTTTGAGATCTAAGGGACAGGAGACTTCATCTAATCTGATTCATTCATCAGAGATTAGGTAACTGAAGCCCAGAGAGATTGTCATTTGCCCAAAGTCTCACAATAAATGGCAGAGAAAGGATCTGAAAACAACTTCTCTGACTCCATATTCAGGATTCTCTTTTCATTGTATCACACCATCTCTATTATAGCCAAAGGGACCTAACTAAGGTTGAATATTTTATTCATTTTTTCTTGGCTCCTTTAATCACTGGAAGGACTTTGAATCAGTTAAACTGAGACCTGTCAAAGTCTTAGCTTAAAAAGGCCAAGATGGGGCGGCTAGGTGGTGCAGTGGATAGAGCACCGGCCCTGGAGTCAGGAGTACCTGAGTTCAAATCCGGCCTCAGACACATAATAATTACCTAGCTGTGTGGCCTTGGGCAAACCACTTAACCCCCACTGCCTTGCAAAAATTAAAAAAAAAAAAAAGGCCAAGATTTCTCATTGCATCTAGGGCCATCTCAGGGTATCCTGATCCATACCTGGTCACCAGAATCAGATAACTCTGGAGGAGAAAGTGGGGCTAGTATCTTTGTATAGTCCTCCCTCACTTAAATACAATTCATTTGCATGCCATTATCCTCTTTGAGAATGAAGGACAAAGGACAACAAGTAGGTACTACTTAGGTAAATTCCCAGTTCAATTATTTTTCAGTCCTGTCAGACTCTTCATGACCCATTTAGGGTTTTCTTTGTAAAGATACTTTTGTGGTTTGCCATTTCTTTCTCCAAATTATTTTAAAGATGAGGAAACTGAGGCAAACAAAAGTAAGAAGCTTGCCCAGTGGTTTTCTTGATTTCAAGCCAGTCTGTGTCACCTGTTTCTTTTTTCATTCATTCATTCATATTTTTTTTTTTTGCTGTCCGTTGTACCACAACTGCCACTATTTACTGTCCTCTTTCTGTCCCAGGAACTGCTTATGAAAATTCTACTATTAATGTGGTTTCTCTGCTGAGCAGATGTTTACATTGCTAAGTTGAGTTGATCCATGTTGGGCTTAATACTTCATTGAGCAAGATGTCTCATCAAATTATTCAATTCACAGAGTGATTTCTCTTACAGAAGCAGCTGGTTATTAATTGTGTGACCCTGGGCATGCCACTTACCTGCTTGCCTTGGTTTCCTCTACTCTGAAATAGAATATTGACACCAATCCTGTAGGAGTGTTGTGAGGGAGAATCAAATGAAATAAAATTTGTTAAATTCCCCAGCACAGTGTCTGACTCATAGCTGGAGCTTCATGATTTTTCCTCTCTCTGTTTCCAAACTATTCCTTGGCATATCTAGACTTAATGATTAGTGCTATAGTTACTATATATCCTTTCTAACTTCAGATTTAGATGCTGCAGTTCTGAAATCTTTCCTTTCTGCTGTCTGTCCTCTTTCTTAATTGATTCCCAATTCTCTGAATCTCCATTGCGTATGATTCGTAATCAGATTCTCATCTTCTATCTATAATTGATATCTATAATCAGATATATTACATTCCCATAGTTATAGTACCCATATATTCTGTTGTATTACAGCTTATCAAATTCAAAACTCAGTAGTAACTACTTTTCTCAGAACTCTGACTTGAACTAAATCCTAGGCAGCTAATTCTCAGAGTGTCTCTTAGAATACTGAGCAGGATTAACTCAGTGTTTTTTGTTTGTCTTTCTTCTGAAGAAGACTAATGACATCATAGGGTTATATCTTAAATTGAATATGAATTGGATCAAAGTGCGGCAAAGCTATGCAAAGTCATCATCTCACTCACCTTCCAGAATCATCAAAATTCAGTGGCAAGACAAAAATTTGGCACAACATGGATCAACTCAGCTTAGCAATGTAAATATTAAAATAGTAGAATTTTCACGGACAGTTCCTAGGACAGAAAGAGGACAGTAAAGAGCAACAGATAGCCAAGAATGATTTTGGAATCTTCAACGTCCGACCCAACTCTCAACTCTTCACAGTGAAGATTTCCATGACCTTCATGGCCATTGGAACAAATTGTTTTCATATATCCATTCCACCAGGGAAAAGTCTTCAAATGTTTGGGGTAGACATTCCCTGCTATATCACTGATTAGTTTGAGGTTTGGCAGTTACCCTCAAACTGGTTTAACCTGTCTGCTGAGGTACAGGGTTTGGCTGATGAGTATATTACTAGTTCTTTAGCAAACACCAAAGATGGATGAGTAGCCCTGAAAAGGACTAACCCTCACATCAGAAGAGCTAGTCCTCCTAAGCATTCCATACAGAGTATTATTTAGAAAATTGGGCAAATTCATGGAACTGAGAGATAATTGTTAATACGTTACTTTGGTTAGAGTATAGAATTTATGAATGGTTCTAATATGAGATATAGTTGTAAAAGTAGATTTGGGCCAGATTATGAAGGGCCTTAAATAGACTTTATATTAGAATCAATAGGAAAACAGTATAAACTTTTGAGTAGAGTAGTAGCAACATGGTCATATCAATGCTTAGGAAGATTGATTTGATTAGTTGGTTATTGCTATTGACTAGATGGACAGTAGTAATTTCTTACACCTTTATGGGATTATCTGAGGCTCGGTGCTAGTTCAAATTCTCAATTAATTTTTTTGAAGAGCACAACAAGCAAGCACTAGACATTGGCAATACTGATACAAAGCTTTGAATAAGTAGCCATGCCTACTTCATTTTATCCAGAGGTAAGTATAATATGTGTAATGTGAGTGAGTGAGGTCTTGATGGTGACATAACCATTTGTTCATCCTTCATTTGACTTCTTGTTTTTAAGTGATATGTTGATGTATCATGTGTAAAGTGAATGTTTATTAAATTTTTCTGTCCCAGTATGATTGCATGATTATTATATTTTCTAATTGATCTTTATTTGGCCATGGCCTTTAGGCTATAGCAGCAAGATTTGGTTGCTTCTTTGACTATTTTCTCACTTGGTTCTCTTATGTTACTGCCTTGTTTCTGTTAAATCTGTGTATTTTCTCCAAATCTTTCCTGCCTTGTCCCATAGTGATGGGTCAGTCCTAAGAATAAGTGGAGTCAACTGCTTTTTCTATAACTTTTTTTTCTATAAAAAGAAATTGGGGCAGCTAGGTGGTGTAGTAGGACCTGAATTCAAATGTGGATTCAAACACTTGAGATTTACCAGCTGTGTGACCTTGGGCAAGTCACTTAATCCCATTGCCTCCCCTCCTCCCCCAAAGCAAAAAACAAAAGCACTAATCTTTTAAGTTTAAGAAAATCTCTGTTTTTTTCTTTCATATGACAAAGGAAGGAATTAAACTATATATGTGTATATATATATGTATATGCATACACACAAATATACTTATAATTATACTATTTAATAATGATATATAATATAAAACAACTAAATAAAACTAAAATATTTTATATTAATAATTAGCATTTGTATAGTTCTTTAGGGTTTGAAGAAAGCTTTACTATATTATTTCCTTTGAACTATACAATCACTTTATGAGGCAGATACTATTATCATCATTTTTATAATTAGGAAACATAACCCCAGAAAGGTTAATATTGTGTTCAGGGTCATAGAGCTATTAAAAGTCTGTGGTAGGTTTTGAACTCCTATCTACAATACCAACCAGCTGTCTTTCCAGGTTCTAATATCTCATCTTTTTTAGCTTGGAGTTGAATGCTATGATTTCTATAGAGAATTTCTTTTTTGTTTTTCTTTTAGATTTTTGCAAGGCAAATGGTAGGTTAAATGGCTTGCCCAAGGCCACACAGCTAGGTAATTATTAAGTGTCTGAGACCAGATTTGAACCCAGATACTCCTGACTCCAGGGCCGGTGCTTTATCCACTGTGCCACCTAGCTGCCCCGAGAATTTTTTAAAATAGTGAATTATTTTTTTAGAGAAAAGGCTGTATATGTTATGCAGAAAAAAACATGTTTTGCACTTAAAGTCAAACTTTTATTGACTGCATTTAAAAAACAGTATTTTAAATGTTAGATTATATTATGTTAGTAGAGGTTTGGGGAACAAGTCAAAGGACCTGCTATAAACTGGATATAAGTTTTTTTTTTTTTTAAGGTTTTGTCATTTGATGCTAACAAGTCTTAGGTTCTAGGCATAATTATCCCTGACAAATGAGTTTCTTTTTGATTTCTAAAGATCTTCTGGGAAGAAAATTTCAGAAGTCTCTTTGGATAGACAAATTCAGTATAACAATTAAAACCAACTCCCTTAGGTTTTAATTTAAGACTTTTTCTTTTAAGTTTCTTCTCGGTTGAGATGGAGAAAACCTGGCAAGCATACTTGAATACCTTTTGTTATTCAAGCCTTCATTATATCAGTTCATGTTCAAAAAGTGGTTATTGTCTTCCTTTAAGTTTTCGAATGTGGTATTTAAAGCATGTCAGTGCAAGATTATGTAAAACTAAATCTTTATATTTTTAAATACCTAAAAAATCTAGGGGTCAAATAAGGATTTGAAGCCCAAGTTTGATAAAATTGGTACACAGCCACAGAGGGTAGGAGGCAAGTCAAGGAAGACAAGTCAGATGTTTGAAAAAAATAATTGTTGTCTGAATTAGTCATAGATGTGTCTGACACCCCCCCCCCCGCCCCCCCAGTATAAAAGATGTCTCTGCTAGGAAAGTAAGAGAGGTCACATTTTTGTCATGGTGTCAGTATTTGCCAATATCCAATTTGCCCCTTTGTTTTCACACTAAATAAATTTGGTTGCTTCTCTGACTATTAACTCTCTTGGCTCTCTTATGTTTCTGTTAAATCTATGTATTTTCTCCTAATCTTTCCTGCCTTGACCTACACTGGGCAGTATAAGTGGAGTCAAATGCTTTTTCCTTGCTTACTCTTAAGTGTCATAGTTTGTCCTGGGTAAATTCTTTTCAGTGAAAACTTTCCAGGAGTCTTGTGACAAGTAAAACTCAACATGTAAAATTGTGTCTTTGTGGATTCTGTATAAAGGAAGAAAGCAAAGCGGGGAAATAAACTTTCACTGAGCTACTTTGGGGGAAGGAACACTGATCTATCATTCATAATCCTTACATTCATATATCATCCATCTCTCTGATTTGCAAGTAAGTCTGAGGGTCTGCCATTTGAATTTGCAAGACAAGATTTATCACAAAATTATAAACCTTTGGATGTTTCTGATTGCCTTAAAATTTTCCATTTGGACTAACCTAGTTTGAATAGAAATGGTAGTTGATAAAAGCCTTTTACTTCCTCTTATAGCTGGGACTTCTCCCTTAGCAATTCCTGTAATCTGTCATCAATACTATAACGCTTGACCCAAAAGTAATCTTGAACTTTTCTTCCCTTCCAAGGCTATTTTGTTATATAGAAGAAACTGATGGTGAAGGAAGTCACCTCTAAAATACATAAGTAAGAATTTAATAAATGTATGTTTCCTTTATTTTTTCCCATGGGTTAGTTAGGCTTTATAGTCACTAAAAGAATTTGGGAACCTTCTCCTACTCTATGTTCCATAGTCTATGGAAGCATAATTATTCCCCAGGTTAAAGTCATTTGGCCCTTTAGATTGAGGATAATCAATAGGTGCTCTCTCTACATGCTCTGAAGAGTGTGGGGAAAGGAAGGCAAAAGGAGTATCATGTCATTTTAGCATAAAATATGGCAACTCATTAATTATAACACTAAGTGATATTTTATATATTTCTCTCAGGCTTACAAAACACTTTAAACATATTATCTTATTTGAGTTTCATAATCATCCTTAGATGCTATTACTTTACACATATGGAGTCTGATGTATAGAGAGGTTAAGCATGATTAAGGATCTGAGACAAAAACTGAAATCAGGTCTTAATGATTCAAGTCTAGTGCTCTATCCACTATGACACCAAGATGCTGCTATCATCTGGGTCAACTAGGTTCCTTTTCCAGGTTCTCTTTTTTTTTTGCCCCTGCTATGCCCAGCTCACCTTTTACATCTGGATTTGTTCTTTATCATAGTTCTCTGTATTCTTGTATAACAAACTCTTCCTCCTCAACCTGTCTGGGTACAACATGTCAAGAAGTCATCCTGGCCAGGAGATGAGTTATTTTATGGACAGGTATGTGGGAATTATGCAGCTGAAAAAGATTGGGCAGGGGGCAAACTGAGTCAACAGACCAAGGTTCAAGCAATCAGACACATTGAGATGGGCAAACTGGGAGTGAATTCCAGAAGGGAGTTCAAGATAGATAACATTCTGTTCTCAGCATAGGTACAGACCAACAGGTCCCCATGATCATTACAGACTGATTTTATTCACAGTACTGCACTGGTCTAGATAGAATTCAGTGGATCAGTATCTTTGCCAAAAAAAAAACCCAACTTGGGTCATGAAGAATTGGACATGATTAAAAAATGACTAAGCAACAAGACAAGGTAAATAGTGATATCCTGAGTCAGAGAGGCACCCCAAGTTATTTAAACAATAATAAAACAATTTATATGGCATTTCATGATTTCTAAAGTACTTTATTTACAACCTAATTAAGTAAGGAATACCAATATCATTATTTTCAATTGGCAGATGAAAAAAATGAGGTTCAGAGAGGTTATAATTCATTTAGAACCATACAAGTAGTAGATACAAAAATTGAAACTTAAACCCAAATATTTCAAGACTTATGAGCTGTTGATTTTATTAAAAGAGAGTAGGATTATCAAAAAAAGAAAGTTCTAACCTGGAAGCTTTTTGGCCTACTAATACTTACATTTATCATAGAACAATAAGATTTCCATAGATATCAGATTATCTTGTCTCTGACTCCCTGATTGCTTGCAAAACCACCCATGAAAATCTGAGACAAAGGAATGTGTCTAACAGCAAAATATCTCTCAAAAGGAATTCTGAATGTACTATTATGTCATGGCTAGGTTTAGGGACAACATTTTATAAATGAGAATAGAGAATGAACTTATGGTTTCATTGATTTTAGAAATGTCCAGGTAAGGAAACTATCTTAACTAATATAGGTTGGAACTTTCTTTTTTAGCCTACTCCAGATGGCACAGTGGGTAAACAAGGAGGTCTTGAGTTCAAATTTGGTCTTAGCCACTTGCTGGATAATCTTGGGCAACTCACAACTCTGATTGCCTCACAACTAGGGTTATCTCCAGTCATCCAGACTCATGTCTCACGCCTGAACTCAGGTGATGCTAGAAAAGAAAGGGAGGCTGGTGATGCAGCATAGCATCCCCTCACTCAAATCTAATTCACATATATTTCATGACATTACCTCCCTGATGTCATAGTCTTTAAGAATGAAGTACAAAACATCATTCCCCCCTGAGCACTAAGAGATGAAGTGACTTGTCCAAGATCAAATAGTCAGTACATGTGAGACAGGACATAAATCTAGATCTTCTTGGATTCTATTATATCCACCTAAATCTTTATATACAGAATTTGGTCATTTACATCTCAATATTCAATCAAGGAAGTGGATTTTTTTCCATTTTGGATGATTGGTTTGATAAGAGATTAGATTTGTAAACCTCTTTTCAACCAGGAAAAACCTGTCAACATTTAAGCATTTGGAAGATAGTATGGTATAGTTGAATCAAAAGACTCCAAGTTAGAATTTAGTGTTTTAAAGGGCTTAGTATTAAAAAGAATTTAGGATCAAAATACTGGGTTGAATTTTTGACTCTCATTTCCTACTTGGACAAGTAACTTCTCTGCATCTTCATTTCTTCATCTGTAAAATGATGTGTTTGGATTTAAACTCTGAGGTTCTTTTCAGTCCTAAATTCTGCTCTCTATATCATAGAGTGCCTATTATTTTTTCAGTCTTCTCTTAGAATACTGATAATTTTTCTCTTGTATGCTAAATCCAGTATTGACCATAGTACCTGGACTTTGATAGAAGTACCTTTATATTTTCAAACTAAATATGATAGATTCAACTTTGTTCGTGCATTAAATCACATCATCTTCTAATGGTGAATTACATTTGGGCTACTATTCCAATTTGCATTTCTCTAGCTTCTATCTTCTGAGTGACTGTACATATTAAATTCTCACTGCACTTTCTATCCCAAACACATCATTTTGTTTCATGTAATGAAATTTAGGCTATGAATTTTCTGTGATGTTTCATAGGTTTGTAGAGTATATGTCCATCAGCCACAGTCCTATGAAGATTATGCCACATGCTTAGGAAATAGGTGATGTGGCCATGATAAATATTAATATATTTCAAAACAAAGCATTTACTTAGAGATATTATTAAATGAACCTTGACTTATACTGCAAATATAATTTAAATTCTGTTACAATTTATGAAAAGTTTGAGTTCCAAAGAGTGATTTGTAAGTCAGTTGTTTGGAACTCATAAGGCATTTTCAATTTTCCTATAGAAATGTGACAAATTTAACATTGAGCAATCATTTATTATTCTTGAATAAATAGTAGTTAAGAGTCTTATGACAGCTCAAAAATACATTTAACCCATAACTTATCTGAGCCATTGAGGTTCATTGAGGCTACTTTGATTTGTTTCTTTCTATCCCCAAAACCTAGCAGTTCACAGAAATACAGTAGAAACTTAAATGCTTGCTGAGGTTTGAATAGAATTATGAAAACAAGTTACCATTCCTAATGCTAGGAACACATCTTTTCCAATGGATCCCTGTTAGAGGAAATGAGAAATGTCCCCTTCCCAGTTCCTAGACTGGACTGCAGGAGTAAGAATGACTCCCAGTTATTCAAAGTCAGAATAATATACTTTTCAATGTCTCAGTAACTTAGAATGATTCCTTCTCTCTGTTCCTTCCTTCCTTTCTTTTTTTCCTCCATTCCTTGCTTCTTTCTTTTCTTTTCTGAGTGAAAAATCCAAATAATATTGTGGGTAGAATTATGAAGAATTTTGAGTTTATAATGACAGCGGGAAGCTACCAAAAAAGTCAGCATCTGTTAGAATTCAGTCTATGGAGATATTATGGATGCTAGACTCTAAGGAGGTCCATTTTGTTTTGCTAAATAGAAACAATACTCCACTAGTCTATTCATGTAAAATTGGAGGTATACTAGTTACAGAACTATTAGGAAATTCAAAATGTTCTACAAAACCTTCTACAAAAGTTCTGGAGGTACCAGTGATTAAAGACTGTGTCATGCCTATGGCAAGTGCTTTAATTAGCCATTAAACAGACTTCAGGGTCAACATGACAACAGGTTTCTTTCTTTCTGTGTTTGATTTAGTAGAAGCAGTTAATGATTTTGTTTTTATTATCTTTACCCCTGCTCCAGAATTATTTACTTAGCACATGGAAGGCAACAGAAATTTGTTATTATAAAATCAATTTCATGCCTGACTAGACTATCTCTTCCACCTTTGTCATTATTCTTTGAGCTTTGGGTGTTATCTTAGGCTCATTTATGTTTATACAACTAGATGGCAATGGACCTTTCCCATAATTATTTGGGGAATTTGGGCCTTATGGCAACAAGCAGTGAAATTTCAGTTTCTTTTTTAGAAGATTTTTATCCATCATTTTTTTTCTTCTAAGTGAAATTTCCATTAAAATTCTAAAAGTAAATCTATTCATGCCTGATTACAAATCACATAAAATTCATTATTAAAATAATTAAAAACTTAAATGTTTATAAGTTAAGAATTCTGTCTTTAAGCTTATCTTTAATCAAATTAAGTTCTATTCCATCTTTAGCCTTTATTTAAGACTGTAGTAGGTAACAATCATGGCTTTAATGAAATATCAATAGCTTCAAAATGAGATATTCTAAATACCTATGTAATACTTTCTTTAAGTTCTGAATTAATATTTAAACTGTACCTGAATTAGGACAACAACCTCTCTTCCCTTTTATTGTTAATATTATTATGAAATATAGCCCAATATAGAATTGGAGACACTTGATAAACTTACAACAAAAGAGCTATTTTTTTGTTATTAGAACTCCTTCTTTCTTTTATTTCTTTGGGGGAGTAACTTCTACCCCTAAACTAAATTCTCATTTTTTAAATTGTTTATGTTCACCTGAACCAGGAAGGGTGGGCAAGATTAGTGGAAAAGTGAAAATTTATAAGCCTATTGAAGACAGTAACTTCAAAATCAGAAAGTAACATATTAAAATAGAGAAATTGTATCTTCCAGAAACTCTATTCCTGCTATTATGGTAGCTATAGCATCCATTTGATGAAGTGATTCCATTAAAGGTAGCAGAAGCCATAAATGGGTTGACTTTCTCCAGGCAAAGATAATTAATGCCTAAGAAAGAAAAACATATACTTTGAGTTAGATATGTTTATTTAGAAATACTTTACTTCATTAAAATAATGTAACTCCATAATGCATACTACATTAGAGGTGAGCAAATGGCAATACAATCTGAAGTAAGATTTAAAATAAAAAGGAATATTAGAGCATGGTTTGTTGCCCTTTTAACTCCAAATGTACTTGTAATTTTTTAACTACTTAACTTAATCTAAAGTATCCTCTTAACTTAATGCTAACTCATTCTTAACTTTCTTTTTTATAAAGATTTTATTTTTTTCCAATTATATACAATAGTAGTTTCTACTTATCATTTTTGTAAGGTTTTGAATTTTATAATTCCCCCCCCTTCCTTCCTTCTCCCCACTGCCCCCACAAAAGCCAATTTGATAATCTTTACATTGTTTCCATGCTATATATTGATCAAAATTGTCACTCTTAACTCTCACTTGGAATGAGTACCAGTTAAAATGCTCCAAAATCCAGGGGATTACCTCCTGTATTTTGTTTTCCTAAGGTGATTGGAGAACAAGCCCCTTCTTTCCTTTCTTTCTATGACTTCAATTAAAGTTACAAAGTTATGCATGTTAGAAAATGAACTAAAACGACTCCCTATGTATGAAACAAAAACATTTCATTTAGATGGCTAATCTTATATTTGAGATGCATATGATCACAGTTTAGTTTTTTAGATAGATATAATGGATTGTGTGTGTGTGTGTGTGTGTGTGTGTGTGTGTGTGTGTGTGTGTGTGTGTTTATTTGTGTATCACCATAGCTCTAAAGATCCTACAGAATCTATACATCTATACATCTTTTGAGGTGGAGAGTTTCCTCTTTGGGTGTTTCTTACACTGATGAAATCCCAGGTTTCTTTTCCCTTAGTAATAGAAATATTAGTAAAGGCAATTAAGAAACACCAATCTTTTTTTAAAATATTATTCTAATTAATTTAGATATCAGTGATAATAAAGTTCTTATTAATTTGTTTCTTCTTTACTTTAAACTGTATTCCTTTTTGTATTTCCTATAAATAAAATTTCTTGAATAATTTCCCAAGATAAATTTGCTTGTGGGAAGAAAAGAAGAGGATATTAGATACTGTGAACCTGTATCTTGTTTTGTTGTGGACCAGGTCAAGGATGGTGTCAAGACAATAAAGAAGACAAGATAAATCATCCCTAGGACACATGAAAGAAAAGAAAGGGGTGAATAAGAAACCAGGCCAGTAGTGGCAAGATGCCCATTTTTCCGTATCTGTTAAGCATAATCTCTTTTCCCAATGAATATCAAGTTACTTGTGCTACCATAGCAACTATCATCTTTCTACTCCTCACTATCCTTTCTTTTCTAATGAGCTCAAAGTATGTGATTGCATCTACCATGTGAAAACAGGGTCATTTGTCAAGACAGTTGTCAATTCCTTTCCACTTCTGTGGAATAGATAGGCTATCCCAGAGGAAAAGATGACTTCCTCTGTTGTCTTCCTCTTATCTCCTACAATCTCACTCCTCATCCTCCTTACATTTTCCAATATCTTATTTCTTGTCCTACCCTGCCTCTCCCACTTCAATCTCTCCATCTCCATAAGACAGAAATAAAGATATATCAAAGATGTTGTGAAAAGGATAACTGTAAGATAGGAGCTAGACCAGACGCTTTCTAGGATCTTTAAAATTGTATTTCTGTGATTGCTGAAGTTAGGGTAATACATAGCAACTATTCATGTTCAACATGCATTGAGAATTTTTGAATTACTTTTTATAAATATTCCTATACCCCTAAATTTTACTCTTCATGGATCATAGGAATTCATAATTTACATGTGAAACATTTTAAAAAATTCATTTCAAAATTTTTTTATTTCCAAATTCTCTGCTTCCTCCTGCCACTCTCCCTCCTGGAAAAAGCAAGCAATTTTATGTCAGTTACATGTGAAGTCATACAAAACACATTTTCATACTAGCTATTAGACAAAAGAAGTCATGAACCGAAAATAAAAAAAGAAATTTGAAGAGTTTTTTTAAAAAGTATGTTTCAGTCTGCATTCAATTTATGAATTCAGATATTCAGATATCATTTCTAATCATGGATCCTTTGGAATTGTCTTGGTTCATTGTCTTGATCAGCGTAGCCAAGACTTTCACAGTTGATCATTACTATAATATTGCTATTATGGTGAACAATATTCTCCCAGTTCCTCTTTTTTCACTTTGCATAAGTTCATTTAAGTTTTGCAAGGTTTTTCTGAAGTTATCTTGTTTATCATTTCTTATAGCACAATAATATTTATCACAATCATATACCACAATTATTTCCAGTTATTTCCCAATTGATGGGAACTCCTTGATTTCCAATTCTTTGCCACCACAAAAAAAGAGCTGCTGTAAATATTTTTCTATCTCTTTTACCCCATTTTTTTTGATCACTTTGGCATACAAGATCTTGTGGTAATACTGCTCAGTCAGAAGTTATGCTTATTTTTATGGATTTTTGTCCGTAGTCCCAAACTGTTCTCTAGAATGGTTGGACTAGTTCACAACTCTGCCAACATATACTGATATGATTTGCTAGGATCTGAGGTACTTAGTCCTTCTCTGAAAGAAATAATGCTTGTAGTGTATCTGAAATATAAGATTTACCAAATCACCAATACCCTTAGTTTTCTGTTTGTTCAGAATCTGTAGTTGAGTACTCTAAGGGATTTTATTGTGGTCTGTCTATGGGTGTCAAAAAAGGAAAAATCCTAATGCAAATCCTAATGTATTTTTTGTCTTTGAATCATCTTGTCCTTTCCCCACATAACAATGTCTTGTAGGTTTTTGGAGAGAGAGAATAAAAGAAAGGGCATTATAATAAGAGTTTTGCCAGAATAATTTCCCTACCTATTTCCACTCAGGGCTGTTGGTCAGGATTTCTTAAAGATGTATTGAGCACAATGATAGGCACACTGAGAATGACTGATGTTGAATGCCAAAAGGCAAGTGTTAATTTAAAATCCTTATAGTATTCTTTTTTTGAAGAGGAAACAGCTTTAAATTAGAATACTAACAACTAGAACAGTCTTGTTCCTTACTGTTTTAATTGGCTCTTGCAAGAAAGAAGAATCAATTGTTTCTTTTAAAGTCTCACATCAACTGCTTAATTTTGATCCAGTGTTGTAATTAATCAGCTGTGAATAAAAATGAGTCAGAAGTCATTTTAATCCTTATTTTTGAAAATTGTTTAAAGAACATAAATAATAGGTTAGCTGAGAACTGGATTCTCAGATTCCTTACAGAACTAAAGTTCTGATTCTGTGCTGGATTTTGGGAAGGTGAAGGTAAAGAGTATCTATTTCCTTGACTCGCTTGCTTTCTATTTGTTTGTGGAAGGAGTAGATGTTTTCTAAGGAACACTACTTGCAGTTAGGGTAAGACTCATCAAATAAGTTTGAGTCTGTATAGGAGGAGTTATTACTTTCAGTTTTCCCTTTTCCCTCAATGACAGAAATTCTCTATTCCAAGATATTGCTGTCCATTCCCATATAAGGTTTGTAACACAGGGACAACAAATCTAACAAAATTCAATAAACATATATTAGTAAGCACCTGTTAGATGTAAAACACTGTGCCTTCCTGTGTGTGTGTGTGTGTGTGTGTGTGTGTTTGCTGCTGATTCAATATATTCCCGAAATGAGTTGAGTAAAACTGTTCTCTTCACTTGTCCATACCCCAAAATGAAATATCTATAATTATTCTGTTCACAGTAACATTTTACAGTGGTAACTTAGAGCCAACATGATTAAGTAGAAAAAGTAGCAGAACCTGAGATCTGCTCATTAACCCTCTCTGATTTTGAACAAGTCATTTCTTAATACTGGTTTTCAATTTCCTTATTTGTACAGTGAAGGGTTGGAAGTTCATTCTTGGTCTAAATATATATGATAAATACATAACATAAGATTCTGCTCAATCTTCAGCCCATTGTTTTTTAAATTTTATTTATTTTTATTTGAATTTTACAATTTTCCCCTAATCTCCCTTCCCTTCCCCCACTCCCATAGAAGACAGTCTGTTAGTCTTTATATTGTTTCCATGCTATACATTGATCCAAATTGAATGAGTTGAGAGAGAAATCATATCCATAAGGAAAAAAAATAAAATATAAGAGAAAAATTGCACAATAAGATAATTTTTTTAAAATTAAAGGTAATAGTCTTTGGCCTTTGTTCAAATTCCACCATTCTTTCTCTGGAGACAGATGGTATTCTCCTTTGCAGAGCCCCCAAATTGTCCCTGCTTGTTGCACTGAGCAAGTCTATTAAGATTGATATCAACCTCATGTTGCTGTTGTGGTGTACAATGTTCTTCTGGTTCTGTTCATCTTGCTCAGCATCAGTTCATGCAAATCCTTTTAGGCTTCTCTGAATTCCCATCCCTCCTGGTTTCTAATAGAACAATAGTATTCCATAAAGTATTTATACAGCAGTTTGTTTAGCTGTTCCAATTGATGGACATCCCCTCAATTTCCAGTTCTTTGCCACCACAAACAGAGCTGCTATGAATATTTTTGTACAAGTGATGTTTTTACCATTTTTCATGATCTCTTCAGGGTGTAGACCCAGTAGTGGTATTGCTGGATCAAAGGGTATGCACATTTTTATTGCCCTTTGGATATAATTCCAAATTGTTTTCCAGCAAGGTTGGATGAGTTCACAGTTCCACCAACAATGCATTAGTGTCCCAGATTTCCCACATCCCTTCCAACATTGATCATTGTCCTTTCTGGTCATATTGGTCAGTCTGAGAAGTATGAAGTAGTACCTCAGAGATGCTTTAATTTGCATTTCTCTAATAAGTAATGATTTTTTCATATGATTATGGATCACTTTGATTTCCTCACCTGTAAATTGTCTCCACATATCATTGACCATTTGTCAATTGGAGAATAACTTGTTTTTTTATAAATTTGACTCAGTTCTCTATATATTTTAGAAATGAGTCCTTTGTCAGAAATACTAGTTGTAAAAATTGTTTCCCAATTTACTACATTTCTTTTGATCTTGATTACAGTGGGGTTTTTTTTTCTGTGCAAAAGCTTTTAACATAATCCAAATTATCTAATTTGATTTTAATGTTATTCTCCATCTCTTCCTAGGTCATAAGCTGCTTCTCTTTACATAGATCTGACAGTTAAACTATTCCTTGAACTCCATTTTGCTTATAATATTGTCTTTTATGCCTAAATCCTGTATCCATGTTGATCTTATCTTGGTATAGGGTGTGAGGTGTTGGTCTAATCCAAGTTTCTGCCATACTAAATTCCAATTTTCACAACAGTTTTTATCAAAGAGAGAATTTTTATCCCAAAAGATGGACTCTTTGGGTTTGTCAAACAGCAGATTACTATAATCATTTCCTGCTAATGCACCTAGTCTATTCCACTGGTCCACCACTTTATTTCTTAGCCAATACCAGACAGTTTTGATGACTGATCCTTTATAATATAATTTTATATCTGATAGGACTAAGTCACCTTCTTTTGTACTTTTTTCATTAAATCTATGGAAATTCTTTATGTTTTATTTTTCCGTATGATTTTACTTACAATTTTTTTCTAACTCATTAAAGTAATTTTTTGAAATTTTGATTGGTAGGGCACTAAATAATTATTTTAATTTAGATAGAATTGTCATTTTTATTATATTAGCTTAACCTATTCATGAGCAGTTGATATTTGCCCAGTTTTTAAAATCTGATTTTATTTGTGGGAGAAGTGTTTTGTAGTTGTTTTCATAGTTTTTGAGTCTGTCTTAGCAGGTAGACCCCCCCCCCCAATTATTTTATAATGTCTGAAGTTACTTTTATTAGGGTTTTTTGTTTTTTTTGGTTTTTGCAAGGCAGTGGGGTTAAGTGGCTTGTCCAAGGCCACACAGCTAAGGTAATTATTAAGTGTCTGAAGCTGGATTTTAACTCAGGTACTCCTGACTCCAGGGCTGGTGCTCTATCCAGTCCGCCACCTAGTGGTCCTTGAAGTTATTTTTAATGGCATTTCACTTTAAGATCTTGCTGCTGTATCTTGCTAGTAATGGAGGATTTATGAGGGTTTATTTTATATACTGCTACTTCGCTAAAGGTGCTAATTGTTTCTAATAGTTTTTTAAATGACTTTTTTTAAGGTTTTGTTTTTTTTTTTTTTGCAAGGCAATGGGGTTAAGTGGTTTGCCCAAGGCCACACAGCTAGGTAATTATTAAGTGTCTGAGGTCGAATTTGAACTCAGGTCCTCCTGACTCTAGGGCCGGTGCTTCTATCCACTGCGCCACCTAGCTGCCCCAGATGACTTTTTAGGATTTTCTAGGTACACCATCAAGTCATTTGCTTCACTCCATTGTTCATGAGGTTTTGATAATTACTAATGTCATAGACAATGATACTAGCATGCATGTATTCATACTACACAATTCGCAAATTTTCAAAATATTAACTGACTTTCTAAGAGAAAATGTGATAAAATATATAAGAATCAGTAATTATAGAGATGAGCAGGATAATATGGCATAGGAGTCCTTATAGTGCTTGACCTTTAGCCCAATTTCTATGTCCATATTCCACTACCTAATATGCATTGGCTCTATATTGACTTTAACATATCTTTAAGTCAATTTTTTAAAATTAAAATATTTACAGTACTAGACTGGTTTCATATTACATTATACTATTCCATACTAGGTCTCTAACATTCTAACACCATGATTCTATGACCTTCTTTAATGTCTTATATGATTCTGGGAGGAATTAAAACATCTATTTACAGTCTTGTGAGTTTCAGCAAATTTATCTTTCAGTATTTTTTGAGAAAATATTTATTGAAATAGTGTTATTTCAGAAGGACAGCCTTATGAGAACCAATTAGTAAATTTTTATTGAACTCTATAAGTCTATAAGTATGGAAGACTATTAACTTGAATTGGTTGGAGGATTGGAGGAATTGGAAGGGGTACCCATAGAAATGAAATCATGGTACTATTAAAATAACAAAATTTCTAGTTTACAAGAATTAGGTAGTATCCTATCCATTTACTATTTTGAGCTTTGTGGCAATTCTTAACTAGTAGTTTATAATCCTGTATAGGAAAATTTACCCTAGTATTTAAGTATTGCTACCTATTAAAAATAATTTGACTAGAAAATAGTATTTTGTTTGGCAGTGATAATAGTAGCTTGGAAAGCTCGGAAATATATAATTTAAGTTTAACTACAGTATACACAAAGATTTTGGATCATTATAGTATGTAAACAAAGATAAGCTCTTTATAATTAGATATAGTATACTAATTATTATAACATGCAAGAATTAAAATGGCAATTCTCAGTGCTGCAGTAATAATTAGAAAAAATTTGCAAGAGAAAATATACTTCTATTAGATTAAAGATATCTTTTAAATATAATTTCTGTCTTGTTAGTTTCTGACTCAGATATTTATAGTCATTAAGGACAGAGTCTGTTAGGTACTTTTCTCTTTACCTTAGAGAACTTGCCTTTTAGGATAATTATATCTCAAATCTAGAGTTGAAAGGGACCATGAAAGTAATCTAGTCCAATCTTTTCATTTTGTTGCTGATAAAAAATGAGACTCAGACAATTAAAATATCCAAGGTCATATAAAATAGCAAATTTCAAATTAGAATTTGCATTTACTGGTTCTATGTTCAGCTCTCCTTCATATGCTGCATTAGTTTACCTATATCAAAGTTTTATTATCTAAAAATGTTTTTCTTAGTGATAGCTTCTGTCTCCTATAGTCATCAAAATAACCTTCAATTTCAGACTGAATAATGCTCCAGATTTTTTAATTACATAGTTTTTGCTTTGCATCAGATTAAATGCTAGAGGAATAAAGACTACTTACAATACTAAATTATGAAGATTTAATCTTATATATAAGTACTTTTTATTTTAACTTTTGCTGAGAATCTTTCTAAACTATACTATATCTCTTCCTATTCTCTTAAGTAACTCTTCAGCAATTCAAAAAAAAACTAGTTTTATTATAATAGGAATTTACTTCTGTTATAAGAAAGATCCCTTTTTTAATAGTCTTTATTAGTTGCTGTAGCCAAAAGTTTATTAATCATCCTGTGGGCAATCTAATGATGAGACTCCCTGTTATCAGCTAGGATGTTCCTTGAGGGGAAGGGTTATATTGTTTGTCCCATATTCATAGTCTTGATAGTTTGGTATTTGATTTTGGAGAATTTGTTGTCTGTTTGTATGGTTTTTGAGAACTTAGATTTAAACTCATGTCATCTTTTGATACTGAAGTAGAGTTTGTTTCAGTTTATCTGGATCATCCTTCAGAGCAAAGATGTCAAATAATTGGTTTATAGTTACATGTGTTCTGAAACATTCCTGAAACATGTTACTGAATCAAATTAAGATGTAATTTAGAAATATTTTACTGAATAAATAAAAATCCAGTAAAAGATGATTACATTACATTTTAAAACTACATCAGCATGTAACCCACAGAGATCCTTATTGATTATTGGTCCCCCATTCCTGTTTGTGTTTGACACAGCTGCTTAAGAGCATCAGTTGTAGATATGAGTACAGATTTAGACTATGGGAAAAAAGTCCTGAATGGGCATAATCCCAGTGGTAGTCCTAGAGATTGTTTGTTCTTTCTTGTAAGGTTACTATGAAGTATGACTCCTGTTCAAGTTATCATAGCTATATTTCTATAAAATGAATTCATGAATCAAAGGCGGAATCAAACCTTATCCAAAGTGTTTTGTTTTGTTTTTCCTTGCACTGGAAGTCCTTTCCATGACTGCTTTTGTTGTGCTTTGACTTGTCAGTATGATTCAAAACATGATCAATGACTTCTGAAAGAATAAGACAGTGGACCACAGGATGATACTTGTCAGTCTGAACCTGTTCTATCTTACTTGCACTGTTTGTTCATAAGGTGAGAAGGAAGAATATCCCTCATCATTTCAAGAATTTTTTCTACAGGATTTGGGGGAGGGCTTACTGCAAAGTCAACACATTCTTTATTATTAGAACAAGGCGATGACACTTTTACTGACATGACCACAGTCTAGTTTTCTCAAATATCTTTTTCATGCTTGAAATCTTCGAACAGAACTCTAGACACAAGAAAAATTAACAATTTTATCTTTAATTACATGTTGAGATCGAACTATAATAATTGTGCTTTAGTGATAGATCAAGTTTCTCATTATATCTTTTCTGGGAAAAGTAATTTATATTTGGAAAAATATAGTCTAGAAGGTAAATCTAAAAGTTAACACTGAAGGGCTAGAAAATGGGAGGGGGAGGGGAATTGTGGGCAAGCTAGATAGTTCTCTTAGCAACTAAATAGTGTTTCTCTATTTCAGTGAAGGTCAAAAAGATGATAGAAAAATCAGGAAAAAATTGTTATCCATGCATTAGATTGTGTTTTGGAAGCAAAAGATAAATGTGTGATATCTCTGCATGCTGTGGGATGATGAAATTCTCCAATCTCCAAAGACTTTATTTAATTAAATCTTGTAGCATTAGCACATAGAAGAATAAGCAACTTGTCTTTCTGATGTTTGTTCCTGGGGGGAACTTGACTCACTGGTTAGTTTCTCCAAACTAAACCAATAGATTGTTCTTCAAAATGATTTCACTGAAAATACACACACACACACACACATACACACACACAGACACACGCACACATACACACACACACACCACATTTCTTCTGCATATGAGATTTAACTTTTTAGAAACTTTAGTATTTTAATTTTTGTGACAGAAATTGTTCAAGGATCGGTTGATAGGTATAATATAAAAACTGGTTTATTTTGCCCAAAGCATCACACTATAAAACAGTATTAAAAAATCAATAAGCCTGAGCAACTGTTTTAGCAACCTTATGTAGGTTTTAGTTATGTAGGTAGGATAGGCACAGTAAATATGGGAATATAGCTGGATTTTGCAAACTATACATTTTATACAGGTAGTTTCATGTCTTACTGTAATTCTGCTCATCAAATGTAAATAATGGTAAGAAAGTTATGTCAGATTTATAACAATTTCATGTTCCTCACCCTGAATGTCTCATTTTCCCTAAAAATTGTCAAAACAAGTCCATTGCATATTGAAATTGATTTTACATATTGAATTTTGGCAAAAGTTGAATTACTTTTTTGTTTGCAGAACATTGTCCTTAGTGTGAGTGCAAGTGCACATATGTATATGTAAATGTGTGTGTGAAGTGAAGGGAGGGAGAGTGCAAAAATTTTATTATAAAATATGACCTTATTGAGTGTATTGTCTATCTGACAATGTCCTATAATATATGTTATGTGGTACTTTTCATATTTGTAGACATGGGAAGCATCTTATTTCTTCTTAGAATTGGTAATAGTTTCCATTAGCTATTAGTCTATGCTTTGGGAGGTGAGATTTTATTTGGTAGTTGTTAGAGGCTAGTAATTTTCAGTCAGGATTTAAATGCAAAGTTTTCTTTCTCAAAGCCCAATATTTTATCTACTATGTTATATTGTTATGTGATACTCACAAGATTTTAGGCAGTTAATTGACTTTTCAGTGACTGCATGAATAATCACATACATTTATTTAGTGATTTACAGTTACAAAATTTTTCTTTTATAACTGTTAGTGAAAGGGGGAATTGTGAACTGATCCAACAATTTTGGAGAGTAACCTTCAATTATGACCAAAAGGGTATTAAACTGCCTATGCTGCAAAACCATTACTAGATCTATTTCCAAAGATGATTAAGGAAAAAAAGAAAAGAAAAGAAGCTTTGTGTTCTAATATATTTAGAGCAGTTCTTTTTGTATTGGCAAAGAACTGGAAATTGCAGGAATGCCTGTCTTTTGGGGAATGACTGAAAAAATTGTGGAATATGTTCATGTTGGAATGATACTGTATTATAAGAAATGATTAGTCCAATGATCTTGAAAAACAAAGATCAATTTGCATGAAATAATAAAGAGTAAAATGAGCAGAACCTAGAGAATAGTTTATAGGATTGTTTCAAGGACATTTTTGAATAAGTCACTTTGATTATTATAAACACCCAAGTTAACAGTAAGGAACACATGAAGGAAGATGCTATCTTAATCCAGAGGAAAAAACTGCTATAGAATGTAGATATAGAAGTGGATCTAGAATGATTTTACAGGGGCGGCTAGGTGGCATAGTGGATAAAGCACTGGCCCTGGAGTCAGGAGTACCTGGGTTCAAATCCAGTCTCAGACATTTAGTAATTACCTAACTGTGTGGCCTTGGGCAAGCCACTTAACCCTGTTTGCTTTGCAAAAAAACTTAAAAAAAATTTAAAAAAAAGAATGATTTTACATATGTAAATATACATATAGATGTTTGTACTTCTTTCTGTCTAATGTAGCCATCTCAGGGTGGGGGGGGGGGAGAAGATCAAAAAGAGAAAAAGGAAATTTACATGATCAATTTATTATATATTTCAAAGAAATGATGAATTTTATTTAATAGATTTAAGGTTTTATAGGTACTTTTTATTTTACAATATTTTATTATATAATACATTATGTTTATTTTATTCCATGAATTAATATAAAATAAATTAAAATTAAAAACTTAATTGAATTAATTATAAAGGGTATTAGTTCAAATGTTAATTTCATTATTTGGGGGGAGTGAAGAAATTAAATTTCAGAGAAGCTATTTATTTAAAGTCATATGGCTACTTGTGGGTATGGGAATTTAAACTCAGGTCATCTGATTTTGTGTGTAGTGGTTTTTTTTTTATTGTTTTTAACTACACCATGATGCCTTTTGACAGATATCACTGTGCTAGAATAAAGCACCAAAGTCATCCCCTTGTGACTGTGAGAGTCTACAAAAGATATGTGCAGAGGAAGCAACCACATCAATGTGATTGTAGATTCATTAAAATATTTAAATAAATTTTCTGTAAAACAAAATTTTATCATTAAACAAAAAATGATAAAATTAAATAAAATTTATTTCATATACAGGTTATAACTGCATTTCAAAGCATTATAAACTACATGCATTTAAGATACAATATTTAAATGGATGGGGTCATAAATAAATAATGATAGGGTATTACAGCTTCTTCAAGTTGGGAATGATTGCTCTTATGAGCAATATTACAACTTTTCCTATTTTCTCCCTTAACCCCTTCTCCCCCTTTCAAATGGGAGCATATTGGCATCTCTGCCCATTTGTTGCACCATATTATACTGTGATAGTATATTAGGGTCTTCCACCCCAAATTTATCTTTAACTCAAGGATGGGTCTGCAAAGATAATATTTCACTATCATTTGGAGGGGATAATTTCTCCCACCTACTGTTGGATACTTGTGGTAAATGATTTTTCCCATGAAACAGATGACTCAACCTTGTCTTTTGCTTTGATATCTTTATTTTAAAAGCATGTTTTACAGTGTTCCCATTTTATGTGGTCTAGTTTCCATCCTTCAGCTTTATTATTTCTAACATGGGTAACTGCAATACAACTATCCAAGATTTCAATGTAGATTGATTTACTTCTTCAACTCAAATAATTACAGGGCAGAGAAGAGAATGATAGGAAATCTAGAATGTGTCATGTGTGGCATGTAAATGTGAGAGCTATAGTTCTCATTTAGATTGCTTTAAAACCAGAGATGAGGGTGGAGCCAAGATGGCAGTGAAGACAGGAATTCTGAAAAGTTCTCTTTCAAAATACTCCAAAAATCTTGAAATTATGACTCAAACCAAATTTTAGAAAGGCAGAACTCACAGAAAAACCCAGTGAAACAATTAGATAACTTGGAAGATCCATAGCAAGACTCTGTTCCACCAGGATCAGAAGGGGCAGTAGCTCAGTCAAGGTTACCCCACTAGGAGCTGAATGGGCTCCAAGCTTCAAGAAACAAGGCATCTAGGTCCCTGGGGGCATCTGGGCTTGTGAAAGTGGAGGTAGTTTCTAGACCTGCCAACCCAGGGATCACTAAGCACAGCTTGGAAGATCAGAGGGAAAACTCTGATAGAATGTGATTGGAGCCCAGGCCAGTACAGCCCCAACACTGAGAAACTGAAGCAGGTCTGGTGAGCCACTCAGCAGGGAGCCGCCCAACAAGGGATTGCCCAGCAGCTGCTTCCATAGTGCTTAGCCCATGGAAAGTAAGGGAGTGAGGGAAGACTATCAAGATCTCCACACTATCTTTGGAACAGTACTCTAGTCCTCTCTCTAGATCCTGATTGCAGTCTGGGCACCCCCTATTTCCATAACAGAACAGGAAACCTCCTCACAGCTCCAGGGAAGAGGTGAGTGCTTGTGGTCATCCACAGACCAGAGCACAGGTCAGGAGAATGGTCAGAGACTCTCATAAGACTTTGAAGGAATTGAAGTACTTGTGGGGGGGTGTCTAAATAATACTCAAAAGCTTGGGATGCACCTCAAAACCAGGGCATAGACTGGGGAAATGGGTAAATAGAAAAAAAAAAGAATCTGACCATAAATAACTACTGTGGTCCCATGTAGTATCAATACACACACTCAGAAGATGACAAAGTCCATGCTTCTGTATCCAGAGCCTCCAAGAAAAATAGCATTTGTCTCAGGCTATAGAGGAACTCAAAAAATATTTTGAAAATCAAGTAAGGGAGGCCGAAGAAAAATTGGGAAGAGAAATGAGAGCAATGCAGGAAACTCATGAAAATCAAGCTGTGAAATTGGTGAAAGAGATAGCAAAAAATACCAAAGAAAACACCATGTTTAAAACCAGTTTAGGTCAAATGGATAAAACAGCCCAAAAGGTTAATGAGGAGAAGACTGCCTTAAAAAGCAGAATTGGCCAGATGGAAAAGAAGATAAGAAAGCTCTCTGAGGAAAATAACTCCTTCAAATGTATAATGGAGTTAAGGGAAACTGATGAATTTGTGAGAAATCAAGAAACAAGAAAATAAAGCCAAATGAATGAAAAACTAGAAGAAAATGTGATATATCTCACTGGAAAAACAACTGACCTGGAAAACAGATCCACAAGAGACAATTTAAAAATTATTGGACTGCCTGAAAGACATGTCCAGAAAAAGAGCCTAAACTACATTTTTAAAGAATTTCTACAGGAAAATTGCACTGATATCCTTCAATCAGAGGGTAAAATAGAAATTGGGGGAATCCACTGATTATCCCTCCAAAAGATAACTTCCAGTAATATTATAGTCAAATTTCAGAACTCCCAAGTCAAAAGAGAAAATGTTATAAGAAGCCAGAAAAAACAATTCAAATATTGTGGCACAGCACTTAGTACTCTTTACATTAAGGGCTTGTGGGGCTTGCAATATTATATTCTGGAAGGTAAAAGAGCTTGAATTACAATTGAGAATAAACTATCCCACAAAACTGAACATTGTCTTTCAGGGGAAAAGATGGATATTCAATGAAATAGAGGACTTTCTAACTGTCCTGTTGAAAGAACTAGAACTGGACAGAAAGTTTGATCTTCAAGTACAGCACTCAGCCAAAGAATAAATAAGGTGGATGAGAAGGACAAATTGTGAGGGATTTAATGATATTGAACTGCTTGTATTCCTGCATGGGAAGAAATTACTGATAACTCATATTAACCTCAATTAATAGAATAGTTGGAAGGAGTATATATATATATATATATATATATATATACATATATATATATATATAATCTATATAGACAAGACAAAGGAGAGAGCTGAATATGAAGGTATAAGATATTATAAAGATGGAGTCAATGGGTAAAAAATGAATATACAGGCAGAAAGAGAAAGGAGAGGTAGAATGGGTTAAGATATTTCACATAAAAGAGTCAAAAAAAAGTTTTGCAATGGAGTAGAAGCGGAGAAAGTGAAGGGGAATGAATGAGCCTTCATTCTCATAAGAAATGGCTCCGAGAGGAAACAATATACACACTTATTGGGGTATGGAAATCTATTTTACCCTAAACAAAACAGTGAACAGGGGGATGGGAGGAAGGGGAGAGGGTGAGGGGAGGGATGTAGTTTAGGTGATAGAGGAGAGAAAAGATCGTTCGCGAGGACATTTAGCTATAATACACCTTTTTTATTTTTTGCAAGTTGGTGGGTTGGGTGACCTGCCTGAGTCCACATGGCTGGGTGGTTGATGGGTGTCAGTATTTGGGCTCAGGTCCCCCTGGCTGCAGGACTGGTGTTCAGTCCACTGTATCACTTGGCTGCCCCACAACACACTTTTAAGGAGGGACAAAGTGAAAGGAGAGAGGAAATAGAGTAAATGGGAGTAGGGAGGAATGGATGGAGGGGAAATGCAATTAGCAATAGCATCAGTGGGAAAAATATTGAAGCTACTTCTCTGATGGACTTATGATAAGGAATATAATCCATCCTAGAGAAAAAAATTGATGGTATCTGAACACAGACTGAAGCAATTTTTTTAGTCTTTCACTTTTATTCATAAGATATTTTTTCTATTTTTATGGGGGAGGAGGGGGGATTATGCTTACTGTTATAACAAGAATAGTAATGTGTAAATAAATAAATAAAAGTTTAAAAAAGAAAAAGACACAGAGAGACAGAGAAGGAGCAAGAAAGGAAAGGAGAGAGAGGGAGAAGGGAAAGAAAGAAAGAAAGAAAGAAAGAAAGAAAGAAAGAAAAAGAAAGAAAGAAAGAAAGAAAGAGGGAGGATGGGAAGAAAGATTGATTAAATTATAGATATAAATTTAAAAAACCCAGAGAGGTATCTATCTATCTATCTATCTATCTATCTATCTATCTATCTATCTATCTATCATCTATCTATATATGGCCCACAACAGATCACCCAATGGTGATAAAATATGGAAAAAACAAAATCAGTAAAGTCAATCACTAAATAGTCAACAAGCAGTTAGTAAGCATATATACTATGAAATGTCATTTTGCACCTGTATAATTGACTAAAATGATTGATTGAGAAAGAGATATATGTTGTAGGGAATGTGAGAAATTGGGACACTTTCACTCTTGGAGGAACTGTGATTTGATCCAACTATTTTTAGAGCTACTTGGAATTTTGCCCAAAAAGGTATTAAACTGTCTATACTGTTATCAGACAATCACTGGTAAGTCTCTTTCCAAAGATGATTAGGGAAAAAGGGGGAAAAAGATCCCTGTATGTTCTAAAATATTTATAGTAGCTTTCTTTGTGATGGCAAAGTACTGGAAATTGCAAGGGTGTCTGTCATTTGGGGAATGACTGAACAAATTGTGAAATATGTTTATGCTGAAATACTACTGCATTATAAAAAATGATTAGTTCAGTGCTCTTAGAAAATCATGGTTAGATTTGTTTGAAATAATGAAGAGTCAAATATGCAGAACCAAGAGAATGTTGCCTACAGTAACAGCAATATTGTTTTATGAACATCTTTGAATGAATCAGTCAATTTGACTATTATAAATACCCAAATTAACAATAAAGACTATATGAAGGAAGATGCTCTCTGCTTCCAGAGAAAGAATTGTTAAATAGAAGTATGTATAGAATGACTTTACATATGTAAATTTACATATAGATGTATAAATATTTGTGTCTAATGGTAGCTATCTCTAAGTGGGGAGGGAAGGAAGAAAAAAAATTACATAACTTTGCTATATATTTTAAAAATGAATATTAAATTGTACATAATTTATAATTTCATGTGCAATCATCTTTTCCTGTTCTTGTTATTGAAATGCTTATTTTATTTCTTTAGTTGAGAATAAAATAAATAATTTACTTTATAAAATCATATATTATATTCTAGGCATGGTACTTACTAAATGCTATGGATTGAAGAAAAAATTTCAAAAGTCTGTTCTTGAAGAACTCACACTTCACTAAGGAAGACATGTTGATCATGATAACAACTTACATTTATTTGGAACTTTGAGTCTTTTAAAAAAGTTTTTATTGATGCCTTTTTTGAGATAAAAAGCCTTATTTCTTTTTTTACTTTTGTTTTTAACACTTTAACATTTTATTTGTTTTCCAATTATATAATTATAATGTATACCCATCATTTTTTTCAACACTCTGAATTCTACAATTTTCCCCCCTCCTCTCTTCCTTCCCCCCCCCCACAGAAGGCTGTCTGACAGTTTCTACATTGTTTCCATGCCATACATCGATGTAAGTTGAATGTTATAAGAGTAAACATAAGAATAAACATAAACCCCCTCCCCCCGAAGATGAGAAGCCTCAAGAATAGAGAAAGAGTGAAAAAAAATTGTACTTCAGTTTGTGTTCAAATTTCAATGGCTCTGTCTCTGGGGTGAGTTGCTTTCTTTATCATAAGTCCACCAGAGAAGTTGCTTCAATATTTTTTCCTCAGTTGCTATTACTATCTGTATCTCCATTCTATTTCTCCCCACTCTCATTTATTCTATTCTCTCTCTATCCTTTCATCCTGGCCCTGTCCAAAATTGTGTTGAATCTGAGTACCCTCTCCCTCGACCTTCCCTCTCTTCTATCACTTATTCCCCCCCTTCCCTCCCCCCATTCACCCTTATGCCATCCCTTCTCATTTTTCTCCAGGGCAAGATAGATTTCCTCACCCTATTAAATGTGTATGTCATTTCCTCCCTGAGCCATTTCTGATGAGAATGAAGGCTCACTCATTCCCCCTTGCCTGCCCCCACTCCACTCCATTGAAAAAGCTTTTTCTTGATTCTTATGTGAAATCTCTCAGCTTCTTCTTCATCTCCTTTTCCTTCCTCCCAGTACTTTCCCCCATTGTCCATTGACTCCATCTTTTTACTATATTATGCCATAATATTCTGCTCCTTCCTATGTCCTGTCTATATATGCTCCTTCTAACAGCTCTTATAAATGAGAAAGTTCATATGAGTTATCAAATCTTCTTCCCGTGCAAGAACACAAACAGTTCAACAT